>NW_026623239.1:2886784-2888762 GCF_030028575.1 Malurus melanocephalus | reverse complement strand
AAAAACTTATCAAATTACAAAGGTTAAGTAGTGATAACTCTGTATTTTGTCACTGTGAAGGTCTAGCTTCAGTTCTAGGAGTAGGGTTCTTTATCTTATTCATTCTCTTTCAGGTAATTTCCATTTAGGCCCCAGGAGAAAAAATACTGAACAGAACAGTTACTGTCTGTTATAGTGTCTCATATAAATTGCTTTAATTTCAACTAAAATTAAGCTGTCTCAAAGAGCAACAAGGAATGTAATTCATTGGAACCTGCCAAAAACATCATTTGGTGTGCTGGAGGTTAAGAAACCCTAACCCATTGTCAGGCTAATTGCTGTAGAGCTCTAGGTTCATTATTTGGACTAATTTCCACACACATTACAGTGACAGCTGGAGACTGCAGAGATGAAGAGAGACAGGTGCAGGCTGTGTGAACTTCTGTGCTTCCATACTCACAAGTTGTTCCCTGCCACACCCTATTCCCCCTCTTCCCACCTCCCCCCARATCTCCACTTCTAAATGGCATTTTGGACAAATCTGGCCTGACAACACCACCAGGATTTTGGCAGAGGCCCTTCTCTCCATTTAAAGACTAAAGCATATACCTTACCCTTCCTTTAGAACCACATGCTCTGTTCTCATTAAAGGCACATAGAATTCTCTACATAACCAGGAAGCTGAGCACACTTTTAATTCTGGCCTCTAGAGAGAGTCCTAAACTGCCAGACACCTGGAGTGGTAAGGGACAGGAATGCCCAACAGCATTCAGACAGCATCCTGGGTGAGTGCTATGGGGGCAGGGGTTGTGCAGGTGTTGATTTTTTTGTTTGTTTGTGTTTGTTTGGTTGTTGTTTGGGTGTGGTTTTTGTTTGGGATTGGTTTGGTTTCACTTTCGTTTCTTTCTTTCTTTCTTTTTTTTTTTTTTTTTTCCACAACTAGTCAGCTGCTAATGTGATTTTTTGAAGTAACAGATGGACGTTACCTTGTGCTTTCTCTTCCTAGACCTAGGTGCAGTCATGAGGACAAGAAAGAAGCAACCAGATAGATGTGGTGATCCAAAATTCAATTTTTTTCTTGAAAGGAGACATTATAATGTCAGAACTACAAATACCCAAATGCAATTCAAGATAGTACAGAAACTGTAAAGAAAGGGAAACTTTCTGCTGAAACACAGTACTGTGCTCCGAGGTTGCAGCTGCTACATAGTTTTGGGATGCCTTAAATCTTAATGCAACAATTTCCTAAAATAAGAAGATTATAGCAATACAGCTTGCATCTTTGTAGACATTTTGGCAAATTCCTCGTGATCTTTTCAAAGCATTGGATTAGAGTTTTATAACATAAAGATTGTATTATTACTTTTCTCYAAATAATGCAGGTACAAGCCCATTTCATTCTGGAAGGTTCTATCACTAACTTATTGTCAGGAAGACTAAGCCCTACTGAAGGGTTATTATCTTTTGAGGATATTAGCCATTTCCAGAGGAAGACTTCTAAAACCTTTGTCATGAAGGCAAAAGTAAATCTGCCGTTGCTTAAAAGCATAGAAGTAGTCTGGTTTTATGTGGCTTATTTTTTCGAAATGGAAGGTTTGAGATTATTCTGCTTTTCTCTAATATTATCAAAAACATTGTAGGGACTTTTTATCTTTTGCCCAAGACTCATGGCTTTATTTCACTTCACATACATCCCACAGGTATTACCACTTTGCATTGGGTTTGCACAGCAAGGTTTTGGTGGTGGGAGTGYTACGGGTAGCTCTCTCTGAGAAGTTGGTGGAAGCTTCCACTGTGTCTGATGGAGCCAACAGCATCCATCTCCAAAACGGACCCACAAAGCCAAGCAGTTTGATCGTTCTGGCAGCAATTGCCTTATTTTTACAGTGAATAACCCAGAGTTATTGTTGCTGACAGTCAGAGGTCACATCAGCTCTCATGCTGGTGATAGAAAATAACCCTAAAACCACCACAATAGTCAGGAGACACACTCTATGAC
>NW_026623239.1:2869656-2886741 GCF_030028575.1 Malurus melanocephalus | reverse complement strand
AAAACAAAAAAAAAAAACCTGTTACATATGTACCTTTGTCAGTACTGATGAATAAATGCTACAAGTTTCAATGCTGATAGCATAGTAATAAGTGAACTAGATACTTTTCACAGATAGTTTTGACACATGGTATACATGCCCACACAAGATTAGGTAAACTGCAACAAGAAAAAGTATTACAATCCTGAGGGTCCTGTCCTCTTGTCCTAAATCCTGTACTAAAGAGAGATTTCAAATGAGTACTGCCACTCTGTAACAGGCATAATCTTTTTTTTTTTTTTTTTTTTTTGTACAAAAACGTGGTCTTCTGTGTTGCAGTTTAAAGAAAAATACTACAATATTTGGTGCTGTTTTCAAAACACAAGAGTACACCAGACCCTCTCAATCTGGTTTTCTAAAGTTATGCCTGAGACAAATGCAAGGAGAGATTCAGGTGAAACCTTAAAATTCTTTGACTACTGTTTTCATATCCTCAAATTCAAGCTTCTTATTGATGACTGAATTATGAGTACTACCCCTATTATTACACATAGGTATTTTCTCATTGACTTCAGGGAAAAAAAAAAAAAAGGATAGTTCCTAAGTGAGTTCATCTTAACTATTTTAGAGGCTCCAACAGAAATGTCTGCTATYGAAACAGGTCAAATATTTCATTTCTAGCCCGTTACAGGTAATATGTCTGTAATTGTGGCATCAATCCACAGAAAGAGCTCACTTCAAGTACTAGTGAATTTTCAACTGTTTCAAAGTTTAGGAATCCTACTTTACAAATTCACTATTTGTGATGAGCATGTATGCAGAGTTCATGCCTTCATTTCCATAAAGTTTCAAACTGTATTACCTTTCAAATAAAAGATAGGCAGGAGATTTAAGTGAGATGCTGGCAGTTTGCATGTGCAGATCCCCAAACATCCGATAATGAAAAATATCTGTGTCACTCATAAAACTTTCATTAACTTGGTAAGCCAGGCTGATGATTCCAACAACCACCTAGTTTTGCACTTTCCACCAGCATACATTTACTTCTAAGAACTCCTAAACAAAGAAAACATACATAATTATAGGGCTAGAAGTTTACACGGTGGCTCACATTTTACTGCCTGCTATATTTTCTCCTATTTTCCTTGCTAATGCTATGATTTGCATCTCAACATCCAAGTATGTGCCCATTATAGGAAGAAAACAAGCTGTACTTTTCTTAATTAACCAGTAGTCCAATAAACCTGCAGAGGTTGGTATTATTTCAGYGTTTTAGAGGAATAGATTAATCAGCAGCCAAGACAAGAATAGAAGAGCCCAGCCCATGCAAAACTGGAAGTAAATCATTGGGCAATGCTTYTTGCATCACCTGATCCTTCAAAACAATTGATGACAGGATGTCTCAGAGATGCCTGTGAACTTTAACAGAGGAGATGGTTAAGGAATTATGCCAGGAGGTAGCACCATGTCCATACCAGGCTCTCCTCACACTGCAATGAAACCAGGCTACCTTAAGCAATCCTTACCACCCATGGGAATTTGATTTCCAGAAATGTGTACGAGTCAACAACAAGTTCTGACAGCTCCAGCCTATGATGAGCATTTTTCCTTGTGGAGTAAGGATCATTTGGCAGGCTTGCTTCGTACATACCGGCAGTCCACTACGCAATTAATTACTTCAGTACTGGGTCATGCCAAATGACACTCCTAAGAGCAATCTAGTGATAGGAACTCAACTGTCAGCAACATCACTGCATCACTTGTGATGCATCAATTATTCTTCAGATGACTAATTATTATTTCTTCTTCAGTAATGTATCTGGTGAGGCACCGGAAGGTCCTGACAAATCCTGAAACTCCAAATCACTCATACATACAGTTTACCATGCATCTCAATACCTTGCATGCACTGTGGTATTTTTATTTCCTCTCTTTTGATATTTATAAATGCTAATCCATTATTATTTGTGAAGAGGTAGAAAGCTTTCAAAATCTTAATTAAAAACTCTAAAAATAATTCCATTTATATGACTCCCCTGAAGACCTTCTCAAAAATCTCGATGACTATYGATAACTCAGGATTTTGTTTTATCAAAGTTTCATCAGCTCTAGTACCAGCTGCCAACAGAGCATTGGGAGTGAGACATGAAAACTTCATAGGACTTTCCCTAATGTTTGTGTGCACACATCACTCGTGTCACTTTGCTTATCCCTGGTATCAACAGGTTGTGTTATCACTATGAGAATTCTTCCCCTTATTTTCTCATTATACAGCTCCTGCCACCTCCATGCRTGTTTTCCTATCATTCCAGGATTTCCTCTCACCTTTCAACAAAGGACTAGGCCATTACAAATTTTCCCAAGTGGAAGAACATTTCCCATACGTAAGTCACTTTCAAAAGCCAAGTTCACTTTTGGTGACAGTCATGGTTTCCCTTTCAGAGAGACCCTTCCTGAAGCTAAATCCAGATTACTTATTAACTTCCCTCTACACACCTCCCTACTTGGTCATCTGCTGTGCRCACGTGGGATATTCCTTGTTTACTCTGCCCTTGTTGACGTCAACTGGCAGGACAACACATGTGACACCAAGTCAGATGTCACTGCTGTCCTGTTGGGAGGACATATCTGTCAGTGAAACAACCTCCGGATTCACACTTCTMAACAAACTTGACAACATCCTTTTCTGCCATTAACCCTCTCCTGGTGTTTTCCACTTTCACAGGACAGGCATGGGGTACCTATCTGCACCCAAAGGGTTAAGTTTCATACTTCCTTAATTCCAGGGTAGGGATGGGTAACAATTCAGAGCTGAATTTCCTCATAGCACCTTTGAAAAACATAGTTTGAGAATCAAACTTCTCCACACTCACTACTCCAAATCAGGCAAATCAGCTGTGGCATAGCATATTGTCACAGGATAATCCATGTACATAGCCATTGTCAGTTAAATGTAAAAAGGAAGAAGACAGTACAGAAGAAATCAAACCACCCTGAGTCCTGTAAACACAGTTATTGCAAATTTAGTTAAGTTCTTTGTACAGCTTAATCTACATTGGAACAGAACTTGGGAAGTAACTATAAGCATCACTCCACTACACAAGTGTTTTCATGTCAGAGAACACTACATCACATCTGGAGTCAAAAGAAAATAAATTGTGAGACCAGTTAWGAGAAATGCTAAATAGTCTGCAGGTTTTGTTTTTTTTATGAAACCTTGGTTGTAGCAAGGTAACAAATCCATAATGAATACTTATTCGTGGTAAATAAGCATAAATTGTTCATGAACTGTACTGCTGATGACAGAAGCACTTGCTTTTTTTTCTGGGAAAAAAACCACAAAACCTCCCAGGCATAAGGGTAAGGCCCCACCTGCAAACTCATTGATGTAATGTTGGAAGTTCATCCTTCAGAAAACCATTACAGCTTGGACAAGGTTGTGTTTACCCTATYTTCATGTAGATTTCCAAGCAGCAGTATTTCCAATGGTCGCATAATATTGAATTTCAAATAATTACACAAAGAGCCTTTATTCCAGAAAAACAAGAAGTTGTTACAAGTATGAAATAAATAACTGTGACTAAAGATAGAATTTTTGAATCTTTTCACAAGAAATTCTGCTCTTAATATATAAAAATGTTTATTAATASAAATCCCCAACAAGTAGCATCATACAGAATGCCAGCATTTACATACAAGAACCTTAGATGTCAAATCAGGTTTTTGAACAGTTTTAGGTAAACACTGGTTTACCGTATTTGATTGCATATAATCTCCTGTATAAAYACAACCTTTAGGTCTCTATTGTTTTAAAATTCATACTTTTAAATTGTTCTTCAAGCACATCAGAATCTTCATCACTGTCTCCATTGATGAAATTTGTATCAAAATCCAGCTCGTCCTTCAAACTACTATTCTCCTGGCCATTTTCAGTAGTCTCAGTGCTGTCCTGTCCTTTGTCAATCCTGCAGAAAGCAATGGGGATGTTATCAACACCCACTTCTGGAATTTAAACAAGTATGGCATGGAGAATAGAATATCCTTCCAACATTCCATCCCTATATAGGACAGAAGATGGCAGGAGGTGGGAAGAAGGAGGTGAGGGACAATAAAAGTCCTTAAAGTTACTTTCACACCAAATAGGAAAGACACAAAAAGATAGTAAAGTAAGCATAAAAAAATTATATACAGAAAAAAGTAAAGTAAGCATAAAAAAATTATATACAGAAAAAACTGTAAAGAAAAAAATACAAATATTTGAATAACCTGACCAACAAAACAATTGCTGGACAGTTGTCCTGATCTAGTAAATTAATGTTTTATCATTTGTCATTACCATTATAATTAATTGAATATGATACATTTATCATATCATGCTCAATAAAGAGCAAACTCTAATAAAAGAATTTTAAAAAAGCCAAAAGCCTACTAAACATACTGTGGTAACTGTGCTCAATCTCAGTCCTTGTTTAGTTCTGCAGTTCACTAGTAACTGAATCATCAAGTGGCAAACAAAACGCAAACAGTAAATTGGTTTATGCATATTTTATGATGCTTTACACTGAAATCTGTTTTGGAGTGCCTAGTTCTTAAGAAATATATACAATAAACCCTGTGGTGTTGAAGTGTCTTATCCAACTAGAACATCTTTTGGCTGAGCCCCACTAACATCAATAGGCATTTCACCCCTAGTTTCATCTGAAGAAAATGAAGAAAATTACTCCCACTGATTTGTGTTGAGATTATTGAGAAATGGCATAAAGTACATCAGCTTCTTGGCAGTTTCCAAACAAGATTTAATAAAAGGGGAATGAACAGTACCCTATGAGCTACTTACGGAATTACTATTTCTTCTTGTTTCCCACATTTAGCACAAATTTCTAGTTTACCAGCACATGGTCGACAAATAATGTGATAAGGATCTTTCACAGTCTTTTGAAGACACTTCACACTGTGAAGAGGAAAAAAAAMCATGATTAAAAAAATATTGTGGGCACTTACTAAACATTCTGTGCTCAAATACAATACAGACACACTCTACAAAAGAAGAACAACATGTTTTAGACTGGTTTCAAATGAAACACTTGACATTTTAACAAGCAGCATCATAAAAATCATTGCTGTTTACCCCCCACCCTTGTCTTTTAAAGGGAGAGTTATTAAAACAAGTATTGAAAAAGAAACATTAAATCAAGATTTTTGTATTTGACAAAAAGAAATGTGTCTATTCATTTCAGTAGGCAGTTTTAATTTCAAAAATTGCATAACTTCTGATTAATAATACAAGTAAAATTCGGTATAAAAAAGAACACGGACTTTAAAATAAAAAGTTTGCAGTTCAAACACTGCAACGACTTCTTGAACTCCTCAAGAGTGTAAACTGAATCAGTGCTAGACTTTGTTTTCTATGAACACAAGCCAGCATGGAACAGTATTCTCAACAAATCCAACCCAATAATGGAGAGGGTTTGGGCTGCTGCTTTTCAACATATAATAAACTCTGTAGATTTAGAAATTTCCAAAATTCTGTGGCTTAACATTCAGCTGGCATTTCTAAAGCTTTGTGCATCTAAAGAACATAGTCCAGAACWATATACCCCATGTAATGCTGCTGTCTTAAAYGTAATTTTCTTGGTTCTCATGTCCTCAAAAATTCTACCAGATATGTCATACCAAACAGTGGTACTACCAATGCAAGGCAGATTTACACTTTTTTTTTTTTTTAATAGTTTAATTTCTAATAATTAAATACCCAAAATAGAATTAGGATAAACTTGTGGTTATACTATCACTCATAATTTTAAAGCTATTAAAAAACTAAAAATAAGGTACAGAGAGAGAAGTCCTCAATTCCCATCTTTYGCAATATAAAGAATTACTTCTGTTTTTAATAGTCACATTTTTAATGTGTATTATGCTTTTACTTCACCCAGAAGCTTCATCTGTTGAAAATTTTCATAGTCTTGTCCTTTCAGAACAGTGGCTTGCCCAGCCACTGCACTGCTGGTCTAGAAATCATCACCTGTAAATCTAGAAATGCTCTGAAGGACTTCTTCGTTGCTCAAAAATATGAAAGATAACATCACATATTCTGTTATAAGCAGATGTTCTACAATGTCACTTTTTCTATTTCCAATGCTTCCCTGATTTACATAGGGTTTTTGCCTGCTTTCTTCCCTTAGGGGAAAAAAAACCAGGATGCACATAGTTATTTGCAAGAGTTAAAAAAACCACAAAACCCAACTTACCCCATGATGCACAGAACCCGGGGCGTTTTATTCAGCAAACCTTCTACCTAATAATTCATGTTTTACATGAAACAGTGAAATTTATTACAAAAACCAAAATACTTGTTGCACTCGTTTGCATATTAAAAAGTAAAACTTCACATGAGTGAAAGATGTAGTATGAATAAACATTTCTCTCCTTTTTGTCTATTGAAAATCAAAATAAAATAAACCAACAACTTGGGGAGCTGCACATACACATTTGCAGAAGCTCTTCAAGCAGTTCTTAAGTATTGCAGAAGCTTGTAACTGAGAGAACACACAGACGCCGAGCAGCTACACTGACAAACCTGGCTGYATGGTGCACCACAGCCCAGCTGTGGTTTCTCTGAGTTAAGTGTTTTGCTGCTGAAACACTGGCTGTGTCTGCAGCCACAGGAGGTAAGGACCTCTACAACTGAGCAAATAAGAAGGAAGCAGAGAGAGGGTCTCTTTCAGAAAAATAAAATAATTTATATGTTGGTGATAAGTTAAAACGTTTATCATCTCATAAGTTAAAGTATTTATCAGAGATAAAAAACTTACACTTACACAAAAGTAATACAGAACTGTATGCAAAGAATGCCAACATTTACTAGTCAGGATTATAGCTCCTTACAGAAAAGGAACAAACATGCTAAGAGGTAATGAAATGGATATATTGCAAACATTTGTGAAGTACAAAAGGCAGGAGATGCGCAGATCCCTCTAACACAGACTTGAAGGGAGGACACACTGAGTCTTGGAAACTTACAGCTTCATAGTTCAACCATTTTTAACAGCAAAGAGGGAAGCATTCGCTTTTCCTCTGTCTTCTTTTCAAAAGTTTAAGATAAAAGACTTATTAATTAGAAACTTAAAACTGCCTATATTGTCATTACAGACTCAAAATACGAAAAATGTTCCATAACAGCAGCTTCTTCTTCTGAGTTTCCAAACCCACAGTCTTTTCCAAAAGCTCACAAACTACACAATCAACAGTTAACACAAAGTATCTAACTCACCATTTTTTAGGTTTTGTCAGCAGCTTGTACTTTCTGAATTTTACTCGCCACTCCAAGATACCTTTGCAATGCTGACACACTCCATCATGAAGCTTAGCATTTATTTTCTGAATAAATAAATAAAAATAAAAATACATTGATGATTTCCTATTGTAATGAGCATAATCTTGTTAGAAAGCATTTTTGTCCATCATATGATCAATACAGTACATATAAATATGTTTTCTTGATACTAACACTAAGCATTTCTTACACACTTATGTCTAGCAATTTTCTTCAACAGAAAGAATACTTTGAGGTTAAAGACTACTTTAATACTATTTATTATGACTATTATTAGTATTATTATTATATTCTTAACAGAATTAACTTATTTATATTATCATATTGTTGATAATAGATTACTAGGTGTTTTATTCTTTTCATCTTCAGAAATTTTAAAAAATTCATCTAAGAAGAAATGAGTCCTGAAGCACACGGGTTTTGTCCAAAGAAGACAACTTACAAGACTTGACATTTAACGTACTATTGGTCACACTATCAGTATATCACACAGTTTAAAGAATCTCAGGATTTTTTCTCAGATAACAATAAAGAAGAATCCACACACTATTTGCAGTCAAATTAAGCAATCACTCTCTAATCCTAGCCTTCCTTTATRAAAAACATTTTTGCTCTCTCATATCTAAGATAAACTCCTTACAATGGTAATTTAAACCATTTTTAAAGCGTATTTTCAAGACAATGCAACAGTAACCTTAAAATCTCCTGCAACATTTGGTGTTTAGCTTTCTCAGAAACACAAAACGTCAACAGGCCAGTTGTATTTGCACAAGAGAAGTTATTCTGAGATGGGAAAAGGTACGAAAGTGCACTCTTACCCCAAATAACAAGCAATATCCTTGTATACTCAACCTAATTTTATTCTTCTCTATCTAAAACCGCCAGCAGTAATATTATCTATCATATGGGTGTTCATATTAATTCAGAAATATAAAAAGAGAAATTTCACAATTAAAAACTGCATGTAATAAAAAATGTATTTTTTAACATAGTTTAGAAATGGCTACCATATCAACATTTCATTATTAAGATGGTTTAAACCACATCTACTTCTTAGCACATCTAAAAGGAGTGATTCTGTACTAATCTGGATTACAGTTTAGGTTATTCTTTCACAAATAAACTGAAAAAATGTTATTCCATTAATATGGTTTCTTCTAAACTAATTTCCTCCTTTTGTGACCCACAAGATTCTTACTAATCCAGAGAAGTCTACCTCAACATGTAAGACAAAAAAACAAACCAAGCTTCAAAAATACAGTATCTTATTCTATTAAAAAAAAATGTATGAGGCAGAGGAAATGCTACTTTCAAGTGAAATTATACTCTGGGACTGTTCCATTGTCTCCTTCTTTATTAAACTTCCACCATTCAGAATGAGTTTTCCCATGGTGTGGTTAACTGAAGGTGTGGTGCTTTCTGACTATTTCAGTTAGAAGAAAATTATTTTCTAAATGATCAGATTTAGACCTGGCATATTAAGAAACCAACCAAATAAGGTTTTGCATACTGCTTGAGTATTGAATACAGACATCTGTGGTTCTGATGCATTACAAATATATTTTCCAAGCAATACAAGCAAWTGGTTAATGTGCAAATTTTCTGAGAGAAGAAAATAATTCGTAAGTTTTCAGCAGGTAACTGTTAAAGGCAATTTTACATCTTGTAATTCAACATCTCACAATTCAAAGTGGTCTGAGCAATGCCTGTGTTCAGTCTTCCAAAATTCATGCAGTTCAAAGCTGAGCCTTCTCTTCAGTGCTTGACCAGCACAAATTAAGGCTCCAAGCAGTATAGCCCACATAACCTTCTAACAACCTGCAAATTAACCTGAACTTCCCAGCTCTGCCCCCCTCACCACTCTCTTGACTTGCATTGATTGGTAAAGCAGGAGGGGAGTAAGACACAAACACTGTAATTTGTATTTCCAGGTGAGAATACATTTATTGTTACCAATTATTTTTAGTTTTGCTAAGGCAGAACCTAGTGAATGTAGAAAGACTGCAGTAGCTTTAGTCAAAGACAGACAGCTGTCTTTCCAAAGAAGCAGTTAGCTTCSTGGATGAAAACTACCTCTTTTACTTTAACACTTCCAGACATCAAGGCTGGGAGCTGGAGTCGGAAGCCGCATTACTGAGTGGTGCAAGGGYGGCTCAGCAACACCTAAAGCACTTGGAATGCAAGAGCCGGTGCTCACAACTGCATGTGGGATACCCAGTATAGAAGAATGAAACAGAAACTACTTCAGAAACCTCTCACATCAAGCAAATCCAAAGTTCATCAGACAGATGCCTACTACAAATTCTGCTAAGTATTTGCTATGGAACAGGGAAATATGCATGGCTATTATTAATGGAGCTTCATAAAGCTCTTCTCCATCCCTACATGTTTACCATCTGTCTCCAGAATAGACAACAATTACACAGTGATGCATTTCTTTTTTCTTTTTTTTAACCAAACTGAAACACTGACCATCCCAAAAGCTGAAGGTGCCAAAGATAAAGAGGCAGTACAGCAGGGCATAGGTAATCCAGGAGGTTCCAGTACACACACATGACAAACTGCCTTTTCTAAGCAACAAGAAGAGGTGCTGTGCTGGAACTTGTTCTCACCAACAAGGAGGGGCTGGTGAATGTGAAGCTTAAGAGGCTGTGGTGACATGGAGCAGTGGAGCTTAAGATCCTTGAGGCAGTGAGGACTGTGGAAACATCACTACCCAGGACTTCAGGAGAGCAGATTTTGGCATCTTCAAGAATCTCCTTAGCAGAGTGCCATGAGACAGGACCTTTGAAGAAAGGGTGGTCAAGAGAGCTGGATGATACCAAAGGGTTGTCTCCTTCAGGTTCAAGAACAATGCATCCGTACAAAGAGGAGATCAAGAAAAAAAAACAGGAGACCTGCATGGATGAACACGGAACTCTGGRAGAAACTTAAAACATAAACAGGTAGCTTACAGAGGGTAGAGACAGGAAAAAGTAGTTTGGGAGAAATACACAGAAATGGTACAAAGAGCCAGGGAGATGGTTAGGAAAGCTTCAGTACCGGCACAAATAAATCTGGCAAAGGACATCAAGGGTAACAAAATAAAGGTTCCTTAGGTGTATCAGCGATAAAGATTCAGGAAAATATTGGTCCTCTCAGGAGGAATACAGGACACAGAAGACCTGTTTACCCAGGACATGGATAAGGCATTTAGACTGYAGGATCAATAGCAAGCAATAGTCATTGGTTGGACCAATGACACCAACCTGTATGATGTGGTCAACACATTGGAGGGAAGGGATGCCATACAAAGGGACCTGGACACGYTTGAGAGGTGAACCTGTGCAACTCTCACTAACAACAAGGCCAAGTACAAGGTCCTGCACCTGGGTTGGGGCAATCCCAAGCACAAAGACAGGGTGGGTGGTAAAACGGACAGAGAACACTCTGAGGAAAAGGACTTTGCAGGTGTTGTTGATGAACAGCCCAACACAAGCTGGCAGCATGCACTGCAGCCCATAAAGCTGGCCAGCAGGGCAAGGGAGGGGATTCTGCCCCTTCATATTGCTCTTGTGAGACTACATAAGCATTCAGCTCTGAGACCTCCTACAAAAGGAAGACATGGATATGTTGGAATAAGTGCAAAGGACAGTCACTAAGCAGATCACAGGACTAGAAGCCTATGAAGGCAGGCTGAGAGTTAGGATTGTTCAGCTTGGAAAAAAGAAAGCACTGGGGAGACCTTAGAACAATGTCTCAGTACCTAAAGAGAGCTACAAGAGAGCTGGAGAGGGACTTTTTGCAAGASGATGAAAGAGGATAAGTTTAGATCAGATCTTAGGAAAACATTTTTTTTACTGTGAGGGTGRTGAGACACTGGAACAGGTGGCCCAGAGAAGCTGTGGATGTCCCATCCCTGGCTGTGTTTAAGRTCAGGCCTCAGATGGGGCTCTCAGCTACCGGGTCTAGAGGGAGGCGTCTCTGCTCATGGACAGAGAGAGTGGAACAAGGTCCCTTTCCATTATATGACTCTTATAATCACATTTATGTATGCCAAAATCACATTCAGCATCCTAATCCAGGCATAAAGTCCAGGCCTGGACTTTTCAACACAGTAGGAACTCAGATCTTACATAGCTAATCAAAGAAATCACATTGCATCTGCTCAGGTCACAAACTGGAAGAAAGACAACAGCTTTGAAGCTCTAATTTCTTCCTCCTAAGAAGAGAGTTCTCCTAAGAAACTGGAAGACAAACTTTTTTTGTTTCTCAATTCCCACTTGGGGAAATCACTAGTAAAATCAAAGAAACCCCTCTTGTATTTACACTTGTATTTACTTTTCCTATCAATATTTACTTTTTAATATATTTTGTATATTATTTAAACATATTTTCATATTTTCTTCCTTTTGCCCATTTAGTAGTTTGCTTTCCCTTAAGGGTATAAAAAAACCCAATAACCCACAAATAGACCTGAACAAGGCTTGTAAACTTAATTATTTCCTTCCAACATTTCTACAGCTTTTATGCAGGTAGTCAGTCCTCACACACAAATAGGAGGTGGTGCTTGTGAAATTAATTTATTGGTGTGAAATTAATTTCTTGGTGTGATAACTACTCCAGCATGTTAAATCATGTTTCTGTCCTGGCAGTTTCCCTGGCAGTTTCTTTATGCTCATTTCCCTGTTTTGGTCAATAGCTCTCTCTTTTCTTTAGCATACTTTGCTCCAAGGACAAGTGTAACTCATACAGTGCTTACAGTATGTTTACAGATTCTCCAGGGAAATCAAAGCTATGCAATATGAACATACCTAAACAGTCKTAAAGTATGAAGCCACAAAATATTTCATGTGCACACTATATGCAGAGTCAGTTGTACATTAMCGAGTCAACGTCCTCTGCTCATGTAACCTAATATTAAGTCACCTAACAACCTGCCAAAAGCAGTTCAGAATGTATTAAAAGTAAATGAATGCACCTACACCTACTAACCTGGCACACAAAATAATCCCCAGCTAAAACTAGCATYAAAGCGCTCACAGGCAAGATGTAATGACAGGGCTTCAAAGAAGCTTCACCATCTGTTTGTAAGCTTCTAATTACGTGTGAACCTACGGGTATTTTGAGTTGCTCTACTGAAAGCAGATCCCTGCTACTGCATCTGTATCAGTGGTCTATTCTGCTGTAAATTAGTGTAATGTTAATGCCACCATAAACTTCCTTGCCAGAAACACAGGTGACGCTGCTTCAATCAAAAAGAATGAATGCAGCACAAGGATTGACTGCAGGACTTCTGAACAAGTGCACTTCTTAGAAAAACAAAACYCCACAGGATCTCAAGCGCAAGACTGCAAAGCAGTTAGAGTAGGTCAGACTGAGAGATGTGAAACCAAGCTACTGGATGACAGGTTTCAGGGTTCTAATGCACATTACACTGAAATTGTAGGCTGAAATCATCCCCCACAGAGCATCACTTGCTTACATCATTCCTTGAAATTCCTTTTTCTACAGGTACTTTCTCATCAAGTATATTTCCAAATCAAACAACATATGGATATAGCATTTAAGAGAGCACTGGAAGGAGTCTCACCATCTCCCCCAGACAGAATGGAAAATACACAAATACACACACACACACACACACACACACACCAAACACAGCTCCTGCACCTACCCACACATTCTTTTTCACTCTCTGCCCCACCTCCAGAGTTAGGTTAGAGTCCAGAGCAGATGTTATATTTGCTCCAATTCTCCCTACATGAAAGGCTACAACTCAAGCCTGAATGTACCTCTGAACCCAGAGTAATGGGAGTGGCTAGCAAGTAGACCTCAGCGTACCAAACTACTCTATGTTGCAGCAAGAACATAATCTAAAAAAAACTGTTATCTAATAATTCCAGTTGGCCACTGGTTTATCTCCCTTCTGTGCTTCAAAACATGATCACTGACTCAGCATTTAAGGTCTACATTCAGCTGTTCTGTTACTAATGCTTTCCCACAGTCTCAACCAGTGTTTCCACTGAAACAAGGGAYTTATCCATGCACCCAGCTAAAAAAGTAACTGACATCAACACTGTGGTAAAGGTGAGGTTCAGAGTTAATAACCCCTGAACTTTAGGGAAATGTGGATTATCATCTTGGGCGTAGCTAATGAAAGAAATGGAGAAACAAATCAGTCATTTGAGTGTAAATATGAATCACTTGTGGTTTACCATCTTACTGCAGTAGAATTCTAAATGCTCTCATTGAATCATATTTGCTTGCATTTCTAGAGCTACTGCAGCTTCCTTGATGACTTATGTAATATACTTTACATAAAATGTATATTCATATAACATAATGYATGTTCATCGGCTTGGTGCTGCAAAGAGGTGTTCTGGAATATATCACATAACGCAAACACCCATAAACAAATTCTAAGAGTGAATAACCAACAAGACATGGCTATCCTGGATGTTCCTCCTTCACATCATCTGAAAATGTAAACTGTACCAGCACTGTTTTAGGCTGTTTCCCAAATACAGTAGAGAAGCAGWGTGCTTTGTTGCAAGCATGTTCCACCTCAACAAGCCTATCTCACAGCAATGCTGTAGGAACGTTGCAGTAAAGACTGATCATTAGAGGAAAGACAAATGGATCTTTCAGCATGTTCTGCAAGTAATCAGGTRTATGGCCTTTAAGATTAGAGAATGGATGACATGCTAAGTGTCTGACAAAAAGCATAAAACAGTTAAAAAAACCACAAACTGGATAACGACTGCCAGCAGAGAAAAGTTAAAATACTATTAGATCAATTTCCTCTGCAGATACTGCTTCACTGAGAGAAGCAGCAATAACACCATAATTAACTACCTCAACTACTCCCACTGTACAACCTGAAGCTATTGCAGGAAATATTCAACATTGCTAATGCAGTGAGCAATTGCAGCAGGATCCAAATTTTAAGCCGATAACAATTTTGCAGCTATTATACTATTTTTCAAGACACTGGAGAGTGTACAACAGTAGATTGGCCAAATACAAACCTCTGCATCCCCATATCTTTAACAGTGATTTGTAGGAGATCCACTCTCAGGAGCTTTAAGTCTTCCTTTGATTTACTGAGCTAATGGGAGGTAGAAAGAAAGTCCCACTCCTGTGGGAAAAGAATTTCTTGTGATAGAATTTCTATGATTTCTTCCTTTTCTTCATCACACCTTGAACATCCCATGAGACATCTGATCATCCAGGACTACACAAGAGAGGCAAAACTGTCATCATTCACTATACTACATCTCTAAACTATGACATTAATCACCACCTAATCTTTGCTAGTCTAAATTCTTTTCAAATTTCACAGACAGCAGAAATAGGCCTAGTCACCACTATAATGACCCCTGTGTATCCCTGCCCTGGGCAAAGACAGGGTTAATTTTTCCAGCAGCCAGAAGGGGCAAGGACACAGGAACCACCTCACCATCATTTTCCWGGAATAGGGAAAGGGTCCCTTCCAGGTGAGGTAGCATGGTGTGGTCTGGTATTGTCAGGRGTCCCTCACAGTGAGCACTTGAATGTGAATCATGTCTTCTACACTKTTGCTGTTACTGTTCATTTTCTTATTTCATTTGCTGTTTCCAGTAAAYTGTCCATATCTCAACCTGTGATCTTCACCTTTTGTGCCTCCAATTCTCCTCTCCAGGGCTATRTAGGGAGAGAGGTAGGGAGAGGGGTGAGTGAGTGGTGCATGGTTTAGAGTGTTTCAGTAAGAACACTGAATTGAGGAATATAATTTCTAAAATATGACAGTATCTTAGGACTTGAACTTGTACATGACAGTATGCCAAAAGAAAAAGGAATGCATCCTTTCTCCTCGCCACTCATTATCTAACCCCAGAACAGGAAGCACATTCTTCAGAAGTTTCTTCCACATGCTCAATCCCTTCCATGAACTGGCAGGCATAGTGAGAAAAGAAATAATTTGCTTGAAATTAAAAAAGAAACAAATTGTACACAGCAAATCTTGGCTATATTAAAAAAATACATTTGTTTGTGTGCATGGTATTGTGYAGCCAGTTCTACAGGGATATGAAAYAYTTTTTTAAGGAAAGAATACCCAGCCATGTGGGTATCAAAGTGATTATTTCAATTACAAAACTGATATTAGTTTCTGCTTGAAGACTTCTCTGATAGATCAACTCTCTAGGATATTTGTGTGTGTGTGTGTATGTGTGTGTGTGTGTGTGTAGGTGTGTATGTGTGTGTCTGTGTGTGTGTAGGTGTGTATGTGTGTGTGTGTGTGTGTGTGTGTGTGTGTGTGTGTGTGTGTGTTTGTCTCAGACAGGAAAACACTGTCCTATCAGAGATCATGCAGTGACTCACACAACAAATAATACTGTCACTGCTTAGAATCCTAGGAAAGCAGCCTGTTCAACTTGAACAACCAGTCCTACAACATCTGAAAAACCAACCAAAATAAACTCACAAAACCCCCAAACCTCCCTCTTTGGGCATCAAGGAACTTATACTTTGCTCCCCTCCTCACAGGTCTTTTTGACAACCCAGTCAGGTCCAGTTAAAGGGACATTGACATGACAGCAATAGCACCAGATAAGCTCTACTAGATATATTGTTCATCTTCTGTTTTGTGTTAATCACCTTACTGGTTTAGGCCTCAAGACAAAACACTGCCGAATTTCCACTCTGTTGGTGTTACTGATCTGGCACACTGCGGGTTCTTCAGACCCTTCTGGGTTACCAAAACTACAAGCACAGAGCGTGTTTCAAGAATATATTGTAGATAATTTACTTTTCCTTGCTTAGAACAGAAAAAGACAACAGTCTTCTGAAACAACAGTGAAGATGATGTTTGCAGCGAAAGTGCTGATAGAATAGCTTGGAGACACCTCCCTATCTAACTAACCWGTAAAGCCCCTTTTTCAAAAAGAGAAATTCAAGCACCTATGAGTTTTTTAGAGTCGTCTCAGAAGTATGAAAACTGAAACTGGGTATTTATATGTCTGATGGGGGAAGGTGCTCAAACTAAACTCTCAAAACATCAAGACGTCTGCGTTATGACCACAYAGTCACACACTCTGAGACCAAACACCTTTGCAAGAAGTCACGTGGATAATGCACCACAGAACGTTTAATTACTGTACTCACTACTCACTATTCACTGCATAAAAGTAAGAACTTTATTTCAGTTTTCCTCTTAAGAATTCTTTGGTTTAACTAGGTCCTTTCATGTCATAAATATGATTCAAGTTTCACACTACACGTTTGCTTACGGTGACAAGTGACTGAAAAGTCTTTTTGCGATTCTCTCTTAGCAGCACTGTGTCTGGTGTGGGTGAACCCAGGCCAAAGGAACCTCCATCACTAGAATGAAGCCTCGCCATCTACTGCCGTGTGACTTCTTTTGCCATCCCGAAGCTTTCCAGGACCTAGCAGCAGACCTTTCTGGGAGAGGGCATGGCTTCAGGGGCCGTAGAGGGACCAGTTCACGTTTTCGGTGAGAAGCCCTTCCCGCTCGGGCCCCAAGAGCCCCGCGGCCTGCAGAGGGGTGGCTGCTGAGGCGGGGACAAGCCCGCCTGTGTCCCCGGTTTCGGCCCGGCCTACCTTGCACCGGGCGCTCGTGTCGTACTTGTCGTTCTTGAAGGCGCGCGCGTTCTGGTGGCGCTGGGGCCGCGTGCGCGACACGTTCCCCCGCTCCGAGCTCATCGCCGCCGSCGCCGCGTGCCCCGGAACGGCTCCGCGCTGGGCGGGGCCGCCGCACCGAGCCCCATTGGCGCCGCGGCCCGCGGGCCCCG
>NW_026623239.1:2829448-2869486 GCF_030028575.1 Malurus melanocephalus | reverse complement strand
CGAGGCTGCGCGGGGCGGGCTCAGCGCTGCCAGGGCCGCGCGTTCTCCGGCCGGGGCGCTGACGGCCGCCTCCGCCGCGCCGTTACTCAGCACAGCCGGCGTCCGCACGCCCCGCCGACCCGGGGTGTCCTGTCCGCACACCCTGTCTCCCGGCGGTCGGGAGAGCGCGGGGCCGCCGAGCGGAGCGCCAGGTGCAGGTAGGGGCTGTCCTCCCCCGGGCGGTGTCCGGGTGACCCGCTGCCGCCGTGTGTGGGCGAGTTATTTCCTCCTCGCGGGTCCGTCCGCGTCTCTCCCCGGCTCGGACCCACGGCCCGTCCGCGCCGCCGGCGCAGGCGTGTGGCGGCCCCCGGGGCGAGCGGAAAGGCCCGCGGCAGGCACCGGCGTTCGYTCACAGGGGATTGCGGTGGGGCTTTGGTCTCCGGCACGAACCGGGCGGGGAGCTACCGGCCTCGGCCATCCTCCCGCGACCCTGTCTCGCTGGGGTCGGGGGTCTCTGCGGGTGTCGCCTGCCTCTGGGGGCCCGGGCTCTGTGGGTGATCTGTCCCGGCRCTCCCGTCTCCCTGGTCTTAACCTGGGCTCCTTTGTTGGAAATGGGCGCCCTGACTTGTGACACGCTTGTTGAAGTCTGGCTTTTCGCAGCTCCAAACAGTGCCTTTGAGTCACTGCTGTGGACTTCGGAACCTTTCTCAGATGCAGACACCTGAGGAGTTAATTTAGTTCCCGCCAGCCTGGTTAAATGCATTCCTTCAGCTTCTGCTCTTGAGGTGACGCTGGCCTCAACATTGCTCTCAGGTATTATTAATTTCAAAATTTAAAGTATTTGCTTAGAAATGAGCTAGGAAAGTTCACGACTGCGGAAATTAGAATAGAGCCACCTGAACGCAGAGCGTTATTAAGGGCGGAGCGCCGTGTTGTTGGCCGGCCGGCCTGCGCGGTGAGGCACCGGGCTSAGGCAGCTGAAACACGGCGGGGCTTCAGCCGGCCAGCGGGCCCGTGGTTCTAGCCGAGCAGAGCCGGGGTGCAGAGCCTTGCTGGGAGCATGCTAAGCATTATGTAATCGACTTAATCCCGCAGTTGTCTCTCTGAAGCCTTGAGAGGGTTAGTTTGTTCTTCAGGTGATAAGGAATGTCTGGATTTCTAAGCTAGTGTTTCCTGTATTCCCTTTCTTGCCACTGTGCCATTAGGTTTTGATATCTGCAAAGTTACCAACAGAGGACAAATAATATCTCTGTATGCAAGTTAAGACAGATAGAATTTGTGAGACTAGCAGACCTGTTTATTTGTTTCTAATCAAATTAACTAAAGTGAAGTTTTGGCTCCATTAGGCTTCTCTGTTTTCMTGTGGCATGCTTTGTTCTTTGGAAGCTACCTTAAATAGATACTTCACAGTGTTTCTTGGTATAGGTTCTTCATGATTGAATAAATTATTTTGTGGTGTTTTCTGGACTTACTGTGTATTCTTCCTTAATATTCCCTTAATCCTTTTATGTGATRCTTAATCAGACACGTAGTAAGTTCTTTTCACTTAATATTCTGTTGCTTTAAGTATTGAATTAGTTAAAGGATGTTCATGTCCTTCTGTTCAATTTTTAATATAATGCAGATGTTGAAATAAATATGTGTACTTCAGCAGTGGTTTGAACTCAAGTTTTCATTGTGTTCAATGAAAGTGTGAGTAAAAATTCTTTAGAATTTCTTGTTTCAGTAGTATATAATGAAACAACAAACCCACAACCAAAACACACACAAACAGCAATGGAACAAAAAAAMCCCAACAATTAAAATATCTTGCCCGTTACAGTTAGAACAACACTTAAATTTCCAAACCAGCAGCTATTTTTACAAGTTTGACTTTGTTCTTGTGAATAGTCTGTATGAAATARGCAATTTAATTTAAATATGAAATTAGAATAATTTATATTTAATGTAAATATACGATTTCTAGATAAGTGTCTGTGAGGGTTGGGCTGCTTTTGAGACTAATATGTAGTGAAGTACTCAGAGATGTGAATAATAGGTTCCACTTTCTTGTTATGATTTACATAGATAGGAGGACAGGAATAATTGCTTATATKAAAAAAACCTACATTTATGTTACCCTAGGAATCACAAGATAAATACCTGAGGTTTTCTTTAAGATTAAATAAATATTTCCCCCTTTTTCTGTCTGCCTTTATGAGAAGGCTAATTGCAAACAATAAATTGAAATCACTTCTTGTGGGCAATTTTACATTTGTAATTTTATATGTTAGTTCTTAATTCATAAGAGAGTTAAGGAGATAAAGTTGATAAAATGCTCTGACTTTTGTTTTAAAAGCTATCCCAGAAAGGGTAAGTGATAAAACTTGAGTCTATTTTATTTCTTAGCCTCTATTGCTGCAATAGAAGGGTTTTCTGCAGTTTCTTCCACAGAAGTTTTGTACTTCATTCCTGTGAAAATGCAGTATAATTTTAAAGGAGATGTATTTTTATTTATTGTGCTCTTAACATTGTATTTTACTAACAGTAGGAACTCTGTTTGCAGAACAGCACTGGCATTTTTATTACTGCTGAAATGTCAGATGGAAGGTGAGATAGTTGTCTTGTGGGGATGTGTTGATCTCAGACTCTGATGATGCTGTAATAAGCACAGAGATTTACATCATGCATGCTCAGAAGGTGTTATACTACACCTTAGGTATTCACAACATATCTTAGTCAAATGAGTCCCATTAAAGTTACTCATCTGTACTTGTGGAACCATATGCTTAAGGTAATCTGTGGTCAGAGTTGTTTTTACCTCAGCTTCACTAAGAGTCCAGATAAAGCATACACCCAGCCCATTCACACACTCATGTGAATACAATCCATCACAGTGAATGACAAATCAGTTCCAGTATAATAGAAACATTGTTTGCRTTTAGTTGGAACTATTCTCCTGTGTAAGTTCAGTAGGTGTTGTGTGTCAAATTGGTCCAGTTAGTGACCCGCTGTTTTTCTTGGGTATTGTTAGTGAAGAAAGCAGCACATATTTATTTTAAGTTAAAGAATTGTTATTAGCCATGATTTAGTTGGAGAATGACTCTGGAATCAGAATCTTTAGTTTCAGTAGGCATATTTTCCATTGGATGGATTAAAAGATCAATATGTAAAACCTTCATTAGACTAGCACAGGGGAGAAATAATACTTAATCTGTGGTCTTCAGCATATCATTTGCCATATCTGGTGACAGCCCATTTTTAGGACATTTAAGCTATCTTGGGGGACAGTACTACCACATGAGCTGATTAACTGTGGTTTACTGCAGTACTGCCCTGCGTGTGAATCCCACAGGCTRGCTTCCAGTCATCTAAAGTTACTTTGACAAATAGAAAATATTTTCTGATTGAGGTCGTATTTGTTGTATTTCTGGGCTGTTTATACTTACAAATAATGTAAGCACATGTTCTAATTCTTTCTGGCACAAGGATTGGGAAGAAATAAAAAATTCTATAGCTATTGTTGTATGCTGGTATAGAGCGCAATCTGTTGTTCATTTATACCTCACTTTTGGAAGTACATATTTTTAAAGATTTTTCACAAAAAAGTAATAATCATCCACTTAGAATTAAGTGAAATATCTAACTTTGCCTTCAGCTTTTCTGAAAAGGTAGGGAAAACACATGCAGAAGAGATTGATTTAATAATTTCTGATAAAAATAGAAGAGGTTTTGAGTATTGGGTTATAAGTACTTGGAAAAAAGCATGGTGAGGCATCACAGATGTTTCTTTGGACTTGTGTATATGAACTTACTAAGTAGAGGTGAAAGAAGTTTCTTCTTTGGTGCTCATAACTATCAGAGAAATAAAGAAGGAACAAAAGGTCCATTCCAAAACAATAGGGTTTTTACTGTACATAAGACAACCCACACCTTTTGCTAGAAGTYAAACTTCCTCCATAGATTACTTCCTTATCCTGACTTGTGGGTATAAATCAAACTTAATGTTCACATAATCTCATCTGACAGGGATGAKTTATTCAAATTTGAGTGACTAATTATGCTAATTGCATAGATACATGAGGTTATTGTTACTTCAGCTGGGAGGAATATGGTCCTTTATTCAGGATCTTCTTTAAGAGCCTATCCACCTTCTTAGGAGAGCTGATCAGTGCTTCCTGCAATCTCCTCTAAACTGGTAATGTTGATCTCCCATACCTAAGCATCTGTGGCTTCCCTCTGTTTTGTAGGCTAGAGACCTGGGGTGAACACTCCTAGCTGCAGTCGCCTCTTTTTTGTGCCTTCTTTTTTTGTAGTATTCCAAGAATACTCATGCTGTTTGTCASACTGTCTCGCTGTGCCTGTTTATGCTGCTCTAAAAGTGTGCTCCTTGTAACATTGTATGCAGCATGCATCCATACTCTACCATTATAAAGAGACAGTTCACACATCCAAAGTACGGATAGTTGTTTTGTGATCTRTGTTTTTGCATCAATATCCTTGAAGCCTTTTAAAAAAGAAATTTACACATGAATGCTATGCTTCTGTACAAATTAAAGGGTAAGATATGAAATAAAATCTAAATATTGTCAGGTATCATGGTCAGGAGTAAGCTTTTATTGTTGGATGACCCTAATATTTCTGTAACAGCATGGTACTATAGACAACTGGAATCTGCTTGTTTTGTAGCTTGAGTCAAAGCTGGTGTGTGAAAATGTGTAAGTGTTTGTGTTCACAGGGAACTGTCAGGAGATGAGCGTGAGACCTGTAGATAGATTTGGTATGAAAAGGTTGTTAAAATTAAGATGAAATGTCAGATGCCTTAACATAAGGAAAATAGTGTAAATCTTATCTTAGGTGTTCTGTTTTTCAGCAGGGTACTTGTCCAATTATATTGCTTTTCTGTCTCTAAGAAAAGGTATTGCCACAACAAAGGATTTCCCCCCCTTCCCTTCTTCCTGCTCTAAATTAAGAGGACACCATGTCTATTTTAAGGGCACCTGTGTCTTTACCTAGCTTTCTTTAGATGTAGGTGTGGTTTKTTTTTTTTTTTCTCCCCCCACTCTTAAAGCCAATGCTTTTAATTGGAGCTACAGATCATATTCTGTTAACAAATATCTGTGATAAAGCATTTAATTCAGGATATTTTTCTTAAAGCATGAAAAGACTCTGCAGCTGGGTCGTTAATACAAACCCAATTCCTATGTGCAGTACAGCTAAGAATTTCTTTGAAGGCTTCGGAAATATTTATGTCAGCAAGTATGTGGTGCAAAGATAAGTTTATGGCTACATTTTAGTGCACGAAAGCTCTATGGTGTTTGCTAAGCCAGAAGCATCATCTTGTTTTGTCTTCTAAGTTTTGAACCTCACACACCGTTCATACTTCTGATAGTGCTTGCAGAGGCCCTTACCTCATGATTGCAACACATATGCTCTGTATTTAGGAAATTTTGCAGTGATTTTGGCTGCAGAAATCTGCATGCCCTTAGTATACTKCAACTCTGCAGCATATTTTAATTGTTCTTTATAACATACATATTTATCAATGGGAAGAACTCTTTCCTTAATGTCTTAACATGAGGAACTTCATTTCCTCCAAAGAAACTCCAAAACTAATGCTTATTTTTTCCCTGGGTAGTCATGTTTTACTTTTGATAGCTGTCAGGGCTTTAGAGTGATCCTCTTTAATCATATTGTGAAGTAACTAATAATATAAAATTAGATATTATATGGAAATACACATATATGTACTTAAATATGTATTTTGTTAAAGTTAAAAAATTATGCATTATTTTCTAGAGGTATTGCATTTACATTTTGAGTTGGATTATTTTTAATATAGGATTGTACCTGGAAACTGATACCATTGTCTCTTCCTGTTTCAGACTAGAAGATGAATAATCTTTCCTTTAGCGAGCTGTGTTGCCTGTTCTGTTGTCCACCATGCCCAGGGAAAATTGCCTCCAAGCTGGCATTCTTACCTCCTGATCCCACATACACACTGATGTGTGATGAGAGTGGTAGTCGCTGGACTTTACATCTGTCAGAGCGAGCAGACTGGCAATACTCTTCTAGAGAAAAAGATGCCATTGAGTGCTTCATGACTAGAACATGYAAAGGCAACAGGATTGCCTGCATGTTCGTGCGTTGCTCACCRAACGCCAAGTACACTTTGCTCTTCTCACATGGAAATGCTGTTGACCTGGGTCAGATGAGCAGCTTTTATATAGGACTGGGTTCACGGATTAATTGCAACATATTCTCGTATGATTATTCCGGATATGGTGCAAGTTCTGGAAAGCCAACAGAAAAGAATCTGTATGCCGACATTGATGCTGCTTGGGTGGCTCTTAGAACGAGGTAAGACATTAGTTGCCATTTTTATTTACCATATGCTTGACAAATGGTTTTATTTTTTGTGCATTGGTAGTTTAAACAGCAGTGCTGTATTTTAGAATTAGAAGCTGACTGGTCGTGCCTTGTGCTGAAGGCATTGTCAGTATTAAGCGGGATCAATGTATAGTACTTACATACTGGAAAAATTGAAATAGATTTAAATTTAGTAAGCTGTGGTTTAGTCGTKGATGATTACAGAATAATCCCTATTGTTAAAATTTGGAATCTTCTCAGCTGCAAAAATTCAAAAGTTGGAAAAGATCTGTAATTGATTTTTCAGTAACTGACACACTGTTATGATGTGGATGTGAGAAAACGCAGGCTATTTCTTCAKATAATTTCCATCACCTTCTTTTTTTGTAGGGAGGGGCAGAGTAAAAGCTGGTACAAGAAAACTTGGTGAAACACTGTATTTCTATGTGGTGTTGAGATCACCTTTGTTTCAGAATTTCCACTAGCAACTACAGTATTTCCAAAGAGAAAAACWTTTTTTTTTTTTAATATAGAAAATTATCTTCACAAAATATAATGTTTGGGAGAGGTTGTGATGGATCTGTATAAATACACTTTGGGAAAAGAAARGAGGAATTTGGAGCAGTGATGTTAACTCACCAGAATAAAAGTAGAACAAAAATGGACAAGAAAAAAATGCGAATGAAAGAATGTTGCTTCATCAGTTTCTGGGTATGCCTCTGGGTTTGTGGGAGACAAAATAGTAAAATGAAAGGCTCTGGATGCATTCACTGAAACTATACCAAATGAGTGCAGCTTCTCTATTTTGAGAGTGTTTTTCACCATAATTTGTTCCATTTAGATCAATATTCTTCTCATGTTACAAATACCCAAACTACAAAAACTATTTTATAAAATAGTGTGCAATTGTAAGAATAGTTGCTCACCAAAAAAATTATCATTGTGTATTTTACACCAAAAAGTTGTAAAAACAGGAAGGGTCTTGTTATGGCTTGATGGTTGCAACTTGAGCATCCTGTTTAATAATGATAGTATTAGGGATATGATAGTGTAAGAACATGTAGACTCTAAATCCTGGAGCCTGTTAGTTGTCACAGTGAGTTTAGAACTTCTTCAATGTAGAATAAATGAGTGGATTATCCCTTTTCAGTGTTTTAAATACATGCGCTGTATTGCATTTCTTTTACATTATAACAGCAATATGATTCTGCTTTTCAAAGAGGCATATTTTATTCATGTWTTAAGGCAGGGAAAAGCTTATTATCATAAACCTCATTCAACCACAGGGGACAGGTTTTCAGCCCCATCTAGTCAAAACATGTATACTATGTTGTTAGATTAACTTTTGATGTTTATTTTTATTACAGTGGAAAGTTGAGATATGACTGTTTCATAAGCCAACAGCTGAAAAAGGTACACGGTTGACTATGGTTTGTACCTGGTACATAACCTGGAAGTTAGCTGCTTGGTGAAATAGTCAGTAACATTTACCTAAAGTCTGATGTGGTTTGTGGACAATGTGGAAGACAGTCTTGAATTATTTAGATGTAACAGAAAATGGAAGAGAACTAGAAGGTGAAACCTGATACTTTATGTCAGTTTACAGGCTCTGTTTTATAAACTTATTATTGTCTCTTCTTCCTCATAATGGAAATATGATGGTAATTTGAATTCTCACCTTAATTCTTAAACAATGAAGTGTACTTTCTCTAAACAAAAAAGATAGTTTATAATTGGTGGGACATAGGCTAATGGCTTWAAACTGAAAGAGGGTAGATTGACATTAGATATAAGAAAAGAAATTTTCTGTGAGGGTGATGAGACTGGTTAAGGTTGCCCAGAGAAGAACAGGTTTCCCAGCAAATTGTGAGCTACTCCCCCATCCGTGGAAGTGTTCAAGGTCAGGTTGAATGGAGCGTTCAGCAAAGGTCTAGTGGAAGGTGTCTTTGTCTGTGGCAGAGAAKGTGGAATTACAGGATCTTTAAAGGTCCCTTTCAACCCAAACTATTCTATGATTGTAATGTCCCACCTAAGCATGCTCTTTTCTGAGCAGGTGGTGTTGGGGACGACGTCTAAATATATCTTAGAACTATTACATATTCTTACTTTCAGGAATTACCTCACCTCAGTTCTTTTTTTTTTTTTGTCTGCCTTTTTCTTTTTTTTTTTTTTTTTTTTTTTTTTTTTTTTTTTTTTTTTTTTTTTTTTTTCTTTTTTTTTTTTTTTTAGTTTTTTTCACCTACTATAAAAATTAAGTAGTTTTGTAGAGTGTATTCTATATAGTGGTTGCGTTGGTCTGTCCAGCTTGTGGATTTCACAAATGTGAAATATTAATTGAATTCATTCTACTGCTGAAAAAAGAGGTTTGCGTTTGCTGCAACCTTCATTCACTTTCGTAGCATAGCCTAATCTGTCAGTGTCACACTGGCAGCCTCTTTAACATTTGTAGCTAATTCTGCAAAAACAAATTATTTCAACAGATTGTTTGCAGGATACATGTAGGTATAGCTGGGACTCCTTGGAAATTCTTGTTGATGAGATGAGATAAGAAAGGGACTCTAGAMTTTTAAACTGTTCCTCACAGTTTGTGATGTGAAAAAGAATCAAGAAGTTACCTTTGAAAGTTGATCACAGTTACTCATAGCTCCTTGCATTCCCTGTTCTGAAAAATGGGATCATAGAGCCCAGCAATAAAAGGTGTTTCGATGTGGACTTAATTCTACAGTCAACAAACTACAGTCTGCTCATGGTAAAGCCTTGCTAGTGTCTTAGGTTTTGTATCTTGGAAKGACAATCCACTTACTCACCTGTAAATCAGCACAGCTGTCTAGTGGGGTCTGGACACCTGGGTGAAATACTCTGGAACTCATATTGAGGGTGATGATGAGATATTGCTGTGAATGTTAACATTCATGTAAATGAATACAGAAAGCTAGTTTGGCAGCCTATCAGAAGAGGTAAACAGCAGATGCTGAGTTGTGTCTGTATTCTTTACTTTCTTTGAATATTTTAATAGGAAGCAGTAGCTACAGTAGCTACCTGTGTGGATGGTGGCCATGAAAGAAGGCAGTGTGATTCACTGCCTTCATCAGGTTTGTAAAAGTTGTGCATTATTGCATATTCATGTGCATGGGACTATTTAAAAGCTGCAAGTGAAGACATTCTTTTTCCAACTGTCATAGCTACCAAGTGTTGAAATATCAGGAGTCATTTTGGGATACGCCTATTTTCTGCTGTTCTGCTCTCTGAAGGCTTTTGATGACACTCTAGCAAGGGTGGAAAGGTTTAACCAGCCCCAGGCAAATGCAGAGTAAGTGGCGCTCATTCAGAAACCTCTGAAGACTTGCCAGAATTGCCTCATGACCAGATTTACCTGTAAGAAGCCAGAGCCCTTTCATTGTTGCTTATTATGGACTGTATAATAATTGAAAAATTGAAGGGTACATCTCACTATCAAGTGATATGTCAAAGTGGATAGAATGTCCAWAATTTGATGAGCCAGGTATAGAAATAATATTGAATCTGTTGGGATGTTGGCTAGAAATGTTCATTTCACAGTACACAAATTATCCTTTTTTTTCATTTTGAAGTGGCAGGGGTGAAGGAGAGGGTTCAACTAGAATTTGAGGTACCATAACTTTGTACATTTGGAGAGGAATTGAGCTTTGATTAAAATTGATAGGAAAAAGTAGCTCAATTATCATGGAAGAGAAATCTTGACAATGGAACAAGCATATCAGTAGCGTTTTAAAGTTTAGGAAAGGCCAAATTGTCATGAGAGAAGCAGAGAAGGTGTAGTTTGTTGATTTTATGTGGACRATAGGCTTGCCTCTCATAAATCATAGTTCCATTTTTCTTCTCCCAGTGTAAAATATTGCATACACAAGAAGGGGAACATGACATCAGTTGAGGAAGTGCTGCATGCTCTGTATTAATGGCCTGGAATGTTGATAGTTAAAGGTGTGGATAGTGTTCATGCCCTTCATGTTTCGCAGCTTGCAGCGGTAATTTCATATGTTATGCCCATAATGACAAAAGATTCTGAAGGTACATTGAAAATTCCCTCAGGATGTTCCCCCTTGTTCAACGTGCCCCAAGTGCTGTGTTGGTTTTCTAAATGCATGTGTTGCCATGGCTTCACAAACAGTAGCTTCTCTAGAGCATGTAGCAACTCTTAGTGCAAACCTAAAGAGGTCCTATGGAAAATGTACCCTTCTAAGGCTGATTTTATCTATTTCACAATTGCAAAGCAATTTTTGTGTTCTAGATCAGGAGCAGTAGCTYGAAAGTAAAAAACAAATTACTTTGTTTCCTGTAGGTRTGTCCAGATAATAGCAGGTATTTTTAAGAGCCAGATGGTGTAGCTTGGTAATTTCTGCTGGGATTTGTTTCTTAAAGGTAACTGAAGTTAAAAACAAAGAAAATACAAAAGAAACAAAAAACCCTACCTACCTTGTTATAGCCAGACAGGCATTTCATAGTCTGCATATTGCACATCATGGTAATGTGGTATATATCCAATGAAAATATAGAATAAGGTGAATATCCAAGCTAAGTGATGTAGCAAAACCCCCACAATATCCAATTAAAGTGTTCGAGGAAAGGTCAGACACCACTTCAAGCAATTTGGTTTAGTTGAATATTCCTTCCCTAAAACAGGGGCCTGGACTATATCTTATTCCAAGCCAAAATGTTCTTTGATTACATGAAGAGAAAAGAAAAAAAGACTAGAGGACCACCACTAAGATAAGCATTTAGTAAAGGACAGAAAAGGTCTTGTTACAAAGACAAAAATATCAAGTAGGTAGTGAAAGAGTTTATGTTAAAGCATGTGAAAAYCATCACAAAGGAAATAAAGAGAATATTTCATTGTTGTTTAGCAGTTCTTTTCCTACCAGAAGCTGAAAAGATCAGGCCCAGAAGGGCTTAGAGTTCCCATGTAGGACCACCGAAGAGGATGCTGTTTTAATTAGCGTAAGCTTGGGCCTTGATTCCAAACAGTGATCTGATGGGACAGTTATGACAATACTGACTTGCTCCRTCCTCTAACCCACCAGTGGCATTGCCTGTCCCTGAAGACAGGGTGCACAAAGGAGCCCAAAAGTAGTTGCTGCACTACTCCCAGAAAATACTTACTTTGTTTCTTTAGCTAATTGTTAAAGCCTAATGAGGGGGCACTCGTTGCTGCGGCTGCTAGTAGGAAAGTGGCTCTTTCCTGTTTGGCAATAACTCAGCTTCTTAGTGACAGTAAACCTGTGATTTAGCGTGGTGATGAGGCAAAAATTTGTGAGTTCTCCGATTGATACTGTGTCAGGAAGCATATGCAAACACAGGTACATGTAGTTCTATGTCAAAATTGCTCTTTAAATTCCATCTGCTTTCCAGGCAGGTAACCTTTAAGTGTGTGAAAATAAAGTATTAATTTGGTCTTGAAAGGAATTGAAAACTCAATTGCTCTGGGAAAGAGAAAGATAGTGTAGTCAGCCTTTAAACTGCAGAAAATACCTATCAAATTTTGTACCAGATTCTGCCCAGAATAACTTGTAACTTAGCAAGAGTGCTTTTTCTGAAAAGGTACATCTATGCATAGCTACTTTCAAGGTTTTGTTCCAAGGTCCTTTTTGGTGATAATGGCTTAAAAAAAAAAAATCCCTGAAGCTAAAAGCTTCRTTACCTTCATTACCATCATTACCATCACCCCCAAACTGAAGGCCTGTCTGTGCTGACACAAGTTATCTAAGATTACTTGAGTGGACAGCAGTGTTCATATTAGTCCTGTTATCAACATAATGAGCTTTCAAAGATAGCAACAATTTTTACAGCATGTCTTTGACCTCTTGTAACCAGAAGAACTACTTGAAGCATATGACTCTGTAAGTGTCACGTTCCCCAAATGGCCTGTACTTACAAGGCACTGATTAAGAGAACAATGTTACTGCCACTTTTTCTCTTGATCAGACATTCCTCCTTTGGGAGACCAAGTGTATAGTCAACTGATAATTTGATAGAAAACTTCTTGGAGCTTAATAGGTATTTATGGGTCTATCTAAAAGAGTAGACAATTTTTATCAGTACGGAACTTAGCAACAGTTACTTTTTCAAGATTTTTTCTGATTCAGGTTGATAAAAGTGATACTTTTAAGAGATAGCAACAGAGGGACAGTTGGGCTCTTTCTTTTTTGGAAACATTTCAGAAACCTGTTGTGTCAGGCTTGTATGGCCAAGCTTTGGTAGCAGGGGGTCTACAGGGGTGCCTTCTGTGAGAATCTGCCAAAGGCTTCTTCCATGTCTGGCAGAACCAATCCCTGCCAGCTCCAAAGATGGATGTGCCACTGGCCAAGGCTGAGCCAATCAGAAATGATGGTAGTGTCTCTGTGATATTTAGGAAGAAAAAAACAAAATCATTGTGCAGCTATAATTGTTGCTGGAGAAGATGGAGTGAGAACATGTGAGAGGAACAGCTCTAGAGATGTTAAGGTCAGTGGAGAAGGAGAGGCAGGATGTGCTCCAGGCATTGGAGCCRAGATTCCCCTGCAACCTGTGATGCAGCCCTTGGTGAGGCAGCTGTGCCCCTGCAGCCCATGGAGTCCATGGGGATGCAGAGATCCACCTGCAGCCTGTGGGGGAGTCCATGTCAGAGCAGAGGGATGCCTGAGGAATGAATGTCTGTGACCCCATGGGAGACCTGTGGAGAGAGGAGCCCACACTGGAGCAGCCTGTCCTTGAAGGACTGCACCCCATGGAAGAGTGACCCATGTGGCAGCAGTTTGAGGGGACTGTTGCCTGTGGGATAGGCTCAGAATGAGAAGTTCATGGAGAACTGTCTCCTGTGAGAGGGACCCCATGGTGCACCAGGACTCTTCTCCCTTAGCTGAGTGAGAAAGAYCATGGGATGAACTGACCACAACMCCCAYTCCCTGTCTCCCTGCACTGCTGGGGAGGAGGTGGAGCTAGAAAGGAGAGGGCATGGGGGAAGGTGTTTTTAAGGTCTGTTTGACTTCTCATTATCCTGCTCTGATTTTGTTAGTAATAAATTCAATTAATAACTCTGATTCTAGCTGGTTTTGCCCATGATGGTATTTGATGAGGGTTCTCTCCCAGTCCTTATCTCAACCCATGAACCCTTTGTTAAATTTTCTCTCCCCTGTCCCGCTACAGAGGGGAGTGAGAGAGCTATACTGGTGTGTGCCTGGCATCCAGCCAGGGTCAGCCCACTATACTTGTACAAAAGGAGAGGGAAGACTAAAAACATCAGCTGTTAATCTCTGTTAACCAAGCTGCTTAGAGTTTGTTTTTTGGGAGGAGGGGGGTTTATTATTTAGGTTTTTTTCCCTCTTCAAGCCAGAATATTCAGAAGTCTTCTTTGAACCACCACTTCAACTTATTGACCTCATTATTTCAGTTTACAGATTGCAAAACATATAGTTTCTGATGGGCACTGTGTGACAATCTACTAGACTGTGATGGAGAAAGGATTACTTTAATCCAGATATAGTAAATGCTTTTCTTGTCTTATTTTTTGTAGACATCATTTATCTATCTTTAGGCTGAAAGAATTTGATAAAAAAAAATAGGGGAAAGAATAATGAGAGGAGAATATATGTTCCAAAATACACCTTAAAGTTGTGATTTAAATTCCTGTGCAATGCCCATATATTGTAAAACTCAATATCCAAGGAGATAAGAGTGTGATAATCGACAAGGTTTATGATTTGAAAACTGTTATATCAAATGTACTGTGTGAACTGCATGCCATAGAAATGATGCAAAGTGTCAGATGTTAATGCAAGTTTTGATCAGATTGTATGGGAAGGAGGGAATCCATACTGTACTTTCAGAATGGACAAATTGTAAAAGGATAGGTGCTGAGCTGTTCTCAGGTGTTTCAGAAGAGATGCAGAAATGGTAARGACCACAGATTTGCTTTGGTTTCAAAGCTTTAATTTATTGTATTTTTGCGTGTTGGAGTTCTGAAAAAATCTTGTTAATGCTTGAAATTTCTTCTTCTTTGAGAGCTGTTTTGAGATGGAGGACCTGGTAGTAGTTCCAGGTTGGTGATCGAGTGTTTTAGGCATCCTAGTTTTATCACGATGTAATTACAGCTCGAAACTTTTTCTAGGAAACACTGATAGTAATTAAATAGTCATGATACAGTATTCCTGTGTCAGACAGAGACTGTCTCTGCTAATACTTTAATAGTTTTTACGTTTCACTCTATCAGAACCCAATTTAAATAAACAGATTAATATTAAATAGACAATGTTWGATGTGAACAGTGGATTTTAAACCAATTTAGCAAGTTACTGACATGCCTAATGAATTCTGCCACTAGTACGTAACAGGTAATACTACAATCCTGAAATCTTCRTAGATACGTAATTTTTTATTAACTGTATAATATACTGATGCAGCTTAGGGGAGGTTTTTCTGGCTTATTGAAAAGTACTTGAGGGTTTGGGGGCAGCTGTTTTGTTGGTTGGTACACATGAAACATCTTTTTTCTTAATGTTCCTGAGTTTGAGTCTTTCAGACTTTACTGATTTTAGTGTTTGATTACCTATACAGTTACATTACTGTGCAGTTACTTACCTATGTTTATACGGTATTGGAGAATTTCTCATTACTTCTGCTCCCTTGATGATTGTACTGGAGGTATGCAAAATGCACTGATTTGATAAGTTCAATATGGGTATGGGTGTTGTTACATAGTGTTGACAGAGAAGGTGCATGTGTTTATTGCAGATGAGGGAACAGGTATACTTTCCTGCACTTGATTTTAACTTCATTTAGGGTTAGAGTGGCAAATATCAAGCTTACCTCATCCTGTTCCACAGTGATGTTAGGCTAGGCTGTGTATAGATTTTTCATAATGCATGAGACAAATTATTTGGGTTTGGGGTTTTGGGCTTTTTTTGGTGGTGATAGGGAGGAGTTGGTTTGTTTGGCGGTTTTTTGGGGAGGGCGGTTATTCCTGGGTTTGGAGTTTTTTTGTGTACAGCGTTTTCTYGGGTTTGTTTTTAATGTGATGTGATATCCCTTCCTATTCAAGGTAGTTCCTTTTCCAAGGAATATAGTGTTGCACTCTGACTTGTGCTAAGATTACCTGGTTAGTACAGGGCAATGTGTCAGCAGCTCAGTTCTGTTGCGGGCACTGTTCCTGGACACATTGCCGTTCACCTTACAGGCTTTCCCCATGTTATCTGGGTAGCAATTCCTCTTTCTATTCACACTAATTCAGTGAAATACATTCAGTCTGACTTGTGTAAATGTTAACTAGATAATTCTTTTGTTTACCCCTGTTAATTGCATCTTACTAGGAGGGAGGATTTGACTTCAATTCTATATTCCCTGTTGGGCTGTCTTTCTTGTGGATTAGGTTGATAAGAATAGGCATCTTGGCTGTTACATGGATTGCACAATATTATTATACTGACTTCTGTCAGTATGCGCATGCTTTAAGTCTCACTGAATTTATTAACTATTACCAGCTTGCATTGTTCATCAAGTATGAGAAGAATAAAGTTGATCAAATATTTGCAGGCTTGATTGTCCTTCATTTGATAATAACCAGATATAGTAAGACTCTAATCAGTTTTGTGTTTTAGGTTCACTGGCATTAATCGTAAAGACTTCAAACTAGTATACACGTCACACTACATTCACAAATCCGTATTTTAAAAAAATTCAATATCATTCAGGCATAAGGAAAAGAATTACTGCAAATAGAGGGTAAATAACTGTGTGTTTTAGTCAGGAATGTCATAGAACAGACTTGCTTGTTCTTCAACCAGCTCCTGTTAAATAATTTATTCYCTTCTGAAGGTTTTCGTCATCAGAAATTCTTATTTTGCCTTGCTCTGTAGGTTTATTAGTTTCACTTTATATGTTATATATATAAAATACTGTTATATTCACAGCTACTTTTTTAACGTATTTTATTTTCTAGGTATGGAATCCGCCCTGAAAATGTGATTATATATGGCCAGAGTATAGGAACTGTACCATCTGTGGATCTTGCTGCTAGGTATGAAAGTGCTGCTGTAATTCTTCATTCTCCACTGACCTCAGGAATGCGAGTAGCTTTTCCTGATACGAAGAAGACGTACTGCTTTGATGCATTCCCAAAGTAAGTTGTAGGATTTTTTTTTTTTATTCAGCATGCATTTTTCTCTATTGCATAAGTTTTCAACTAGAGAAAAAAGTAGTCTGGCAAATTCTCTGGAATTTGTTTCAAAGATTTAATAAAATATTTGGAGAAAAATCAGTGAATAACATCAAAGAGGAACATTTGATTTGAAGAAGTTTACAGAACTTTGTAAACCTTCTAGGTACTTTAGATCCCTAAACATTTTTGTGGATATCTGCAAAGAAGTAATTAATTTTCCTATACATAACACATAAATCCCTAGTTCTAAAAAGCAGTTCTATCCAGTGAGTCTTAGTCTGGATTATTGTGAATAAAGTCTTTTATAATATGTTTCTGTAAGACTGGAAAACTAAGTAGATCTTAACTGAAGAAAATTCCTGTCATGTATTTCAGAACTGTGCCATTGTTTTCATAGTTACAATCTTTTTCTTACAGCATTGATAAAATTTCTAAAATAACATCTCCTGTTTTAATAATCCATGGAACTGAAGATGAAGTAATTGACTTTTCACATGGCCTAGCATTATTTGAGCGTTGCCAGAGACCTGTAGAACCACTGTGGGTAGAAGGAGCGGGCCATAATGATGTGGAACTCTATGGACAATACCTTGAAAGATTAAAAAAGTTTGTGTCACAGGAACTGGTGAACTTGTAACTTCCGTTGTTTATTTACATGTTTTTTTCATTTCACTGCAGAACTGCACACCTTGATAAATATGTAACTTAAAACCTGAATGTTGTGTTCTCAAATCATTTTGGTTGCCTTCATTAAATACACAGGTAATGATTTGTCAACATAATTAATGAAGGTTTTAATGCCAGCATTATGAACTGGGATTACATGACCATACAGTCAGACTTGGCAGTCCATATTTCTTTGTGTGAGATTTTTTCTTCTGAGATCTGAAGAAAAAAAATCACAAGAAGTACTGTAAGAAAATTTAATTACATAAAACCAAATGCTGTAAGTGTTGCCAAGTGCTTTAGCATATCAAAAACAAGTTTATAAATATTTTTTAAACATCTCAAAGTGTACTGTGACTTACTTTGTTGCACAGGTGTAACTAAAGAACAGAATTCTAAGGAGTTGTTCTGTAAAAATGTAATAGCCATTAATTTTGAGCAAATACTAATGTATGTAATAGAATAAACAGTCACTGGAAATTACCTATGCTGTGTTATAGGAAGATGGGGATAAAATAGATACCTTTTACCATATTTTTCATTTCTTTTGTGCTTAGTTTTATTTTAGTTGTTTTTTACTCATGTTGTCCCTTAGCTTTCAGAATAATAAAATGTACCCACTTGTGTTCTCAGGAGTCCTAATCTTGCCAAAATAACACCACAAGTTATCATTGTTGTAATGCAGGTATCATTCACATCATTGCTACTGAGGCCACAATATACCTCTTTGAAACCAGTAAGACTTTTAAAACCTAGAAGACTTCTTGAACCATGTAGTTTTAAACACTGATTGTCTAGAGACACACTATGTCATTAAGAAGAACTTTGAAGTTTATCCAATCCTGTAATAAACAGTTTGCAAGTTTGCAGTTGTCTGATCATGTTTAGTTTTGGATGTTTAGTGTAAAAACCTACTGTTTCTTGAGTATTGTATGGAAATTTTACTAATCAGGCCTGGGTGGGGTGGGAGGAGTGGCAGGAAGAGAATATTGACATTTTTCTGTTAACTCAAAGTCAAATAAACATTCCCTTGAAAATGTGTTTCCCTTGAATGCATTTTGTGTGGATAAAACTATGAAAGATAAACTTAATTACATGAAGTCTAATTGTAAACAAAATACTCCAACAATACACACTGTGCTTCTAAGGCCTTATGTAATTTAATTGTTCTGCTTGTTTTATGTGCTTGAGACTATTGTATACTTAAATGTAGCTTTGAATATTGTGAACACTTTGGTTAAGATGTGTTGATTAATAGTAAACAGTATTCCGCAAACTTGTAGTTCTTCCTTTTTTTTTTCTTCAAAGAAATCACAACAATTGCTTACAGTATCAAAAGACTTGGCAATTTCCCATTTATTCTAGGAAATCTGACATCTGAAGCATTAATGCATTGCTATGAATTGCTAGCACATTTCTTTATCAGCAGCTACTGTTCTATCACCCTCCCACCCCCATGCCTGACTTTAGTTCTATTAGCCATTTAGCATACAGACTTTCTGCGGCAAAGCTACTTGCAAACTTCTTTCTATAGTGAGTTCTACTATTGCCTTCTTTGAAATGAAAAGGGTTTCTCATCTTGTGCACTTTGGTGAGTTAATTGAGAAGAAAAAAAATTTGTTTTCAAGCAACCAKGTTCTTGTTTGTTTTTTTGGTCAAGTATGCTTCATTGAATTCCAAAATTCAGAGTATATTCAGGAACAATAAAATTAGATTTAAGGATTTTCATCCCAAGACTTTCAGATACAGGTGTGTAACTCGGCTTCATTACATCATATTTAGGTGCMTAGTTTGATTTCCTTTTCTTACTACCTTGCAGCCATTATCTTTGTTGTAGATGGAAATCACTACTATTTAATGTTTAAGTATTTTCTCTGTGATGAATGAAGCCTCTTTGGAGATTCCCCTTCATGAATTCACAAATAAAGAGTGTTGAAGTGCAATGTTAAGTGATACGGATTGGCTGTAYTTTGGTTGCTGCATATTGCAGGCAAATAATCAACTGTCGTGACAGGAACTGATTGTGACAGGGAGTATTATGGCAAGCTGTAACTGAAAAAGACAGAAAAGCAGCTTTGATGCTTTTGTTTCTGTGTTTTGTCAGTCAGTCTTCAGTATGTGCAGCTGTGTTGGATTACAGTGGTGAGTAGARATTCTGGTCTCTTGCACCATTTAGGCATGTTTAATAATTTCCAGTTTATTCTGATTTATATTTTACACTTGTATTTTTTCAGGTGAGTTGTATTACTTGAAGGAATTAAAACAAGTTTTAGGCACAGCCTAGCTTGTGTTGCAGACTGTTTTGGCAGCATACTTGTTACTGACAGAAAGCAACGCTGAGCTGTTGCAGTGATGAGGAAAACATTTGACATCCTGATTGTCTTATCCTTTTGCCATCGTTTTAGTGAAATTGACAGTGGGCTGTTGTTTAATGTTATAGATGCAATTGTCTTCTGATAAACAAGAGTTGATTCAGCATTCATTGAAAAGACAATGTCTGTGTGTTAGGGAAAAAGAAGAGCGGTTTGTGAAACTCGTGTTGTCATTCTGGGTTTGTTTTTCATGCTTTAAGAGATGTATTTAACGGTAAACTGTCTTGATTTCAGTTCTGGGAATCTTGGCAAATCAACTTTGAAAACAACTTCATACATGAAAAATACAAGATTACCTTCTAAGAATGGGGTCTCTTTGTGACATGTTCTGCTGTTATATTTACAGCTATGTGAAACTCCCCAAACTCCCCTCTCTTTACTGTCTGCTTCTGGCAGCAAAGAATTTATCTTAAAGTCAAAAATAAGGAAAATAGTGTGTAAGTAGGGGGCTGATTGTTTGAAAACTGTGAAAAAGCAGGTGGGGGGGACCCTAGTGGACTACAAGCTGCCCATGAGCCAGCAATACACCTGTACACCAAAGGCGACCAAAGGCTTCATAGGCTGAGATTTGCCAGCAGGTCAGGGGACGTGATCCTGCCCTCTGCTCTGCACTGTGAGTGCAAATGTGTATGAAGTGCTGGGTCTAGGTCTGCATTCTTCCGTAAGGAAGATACGGATGTACTGGAGCAAGTCCAGTGCAGCTATGGCTGAAGGGCTGGAGCATCCATGATTGGAGGAGATGCTGGGGATGTTCATCCTGGGGAGGAAAAGGTTTGGCAGATATTAAGTGTTGTGTGTGAGTATCTTGGAGCGGGAGTGGGGAGAGCTGGATACTCCCCATACTGCCCACTGAGAGGGCAATCTGAAATTGGAAAGCAATTTTTTTTTTTTTTTTTTTTTTTTTTTTTTTGTGAGTAAGATCAAGTGCTGGGACTGACTGTGGAGTTCTCATCTTTACACATAGTCAGAACTCAGCTATACGCAGCTCTAGGCAAACAGCTACAGCAGACCCTGCTCKGAGCACACGAGTCAGACCAGATGGTCTCAAGGGTTCCTTTCAGCCTCTGTCAGTCTGTGCACACCAGCTCAGAAGTGGCGACTGTTTAGTTAAAAGAATCACCTTCATTTGGTGTTCCCTACTTTTGCTGCTTAATTTTTAAGCAGCAGCAACACTGAATACCTCTGTGGAAAGAGCCCTTTTTCTTTTAGTCCTGACACCATCACTCTTCAATGCGCTGCTGCTGAGGCAGACTCATACCAAATTTTATACCACAGACTGTCATCAGAGATCACAGATTGCTACAGTGTACTACAAAAGGAAGGTTGAAAAGCTAGAAGCAAAATATAAACATGCTATCTGGAAAAGAGAAAAAGTGCTTGAAAGATACCTTAAACACCATCAAAGATGGAAATGTTGCTTTGACAACCACTATTATGTTATGAGATTGGCAAGCAACGGAGACAATGAAGATAGGGTTCTTTTGGGTTATTTCAATAAAGTTGGATAATAAGGTTAATTCTACTTCACTTGAATAGTGTTTGTAAAACAAAAATAAAAAATTTGGGGGAAGTCTGTCATGAGCTAGTAACTGTCAGGTTTCACTCACAGAATAATTCACAATCAGATAATTCTGATTGTTGAAAGTTAATGTGAAAACCCATTCAGCTTAAGTACCACTAGATTGAAAGATAAGCATGATACAACCTTACAACTGTTGACATATAGAACTTCATAAGCAATCTGAGTTGTGAGATTATTAATTGTAAAATAGCCATACGTTTCCGTAATAAATGCTATCGTATKATGATAATAATTTGTGACGTATATCTTCACTTTTTAATTTCTCAGTTGTTTTCTTTCTGTGAAAGGAAATAAAATACTAACAAACATCAGGTAACATGCTAAGGAAAATRCTTTAAAAAAGAAGACAATGTAGAAGAAGTTGTCTTAAAAACATATTACTCTTCCATGAGTAAGGGCCAACAGTAAAAAATTTTCTCAGCATCAGCTTTTACCCAGAGGTAGTAGTAAGGTGTCTTAGTCTAATAATGTATTTCAAAATAATGAGAAAACCTCAAATGGTTTTGTTGCTTAGAAGAGGTTTTGTGGTTGGTAAAGGAGACATCGTAGAAAAAGTTGTTAGTGTTTAATTTTCAAATTTTTTTTGCTTGAAAAAGGCAAATAGTTTTCTAACCCTCAATGAGCACTGCAGAGAAGACATGAAAGATGTTGATGAGATCGTAAATATACTTTCATCTTAGGCTAGAAGCTGTGTGCGCCTCAAGCAGGTAATTGTGCCTTGTCTCCTCGAGCACTGGGTATATCCATGTGAATGTAATTAGGCTGTCATACATTCCTTATTTCCAAAGCCACAAAGGTTTTTGCCTGAAGTTGTCTTCTGGAGTCAGGTAAATGGTGGATTGACTAAAATTCTAAAACTGAGCTTATGCCAAAGATCCAAATAAGTCTTAAGCTAGAACAGCATTTCAGGCCATTTGATCAGTAACTCATCGAGTAGMTCAAGGGCACATAATGGCACTGCAAGTCTTTCTCCAGCACCTTAAGTATTGCAAAAGTGCTTAGTTGAGCAACTCATCTGCTTTTAGAGGTCATGCAGTCTAAGTGCACTTTAAATGTAAATGTTGTAAGGCATTCTAAGGAGAACGAGGAGTGTGTGGATAAAAATCACCAGCAGCTTTGTGAGGGCATTACTGATTTTGGAGACACATATGATGCATTCGGAATTTGCCCCAAGTATTTATTAAAATAAGTTTGCTTGTTCCGTTTGGTAGACGCTGCATACTCTTTGGAACAGGAACAGAACTATCTGGTCTCTGGTTTAAAACGGCCGTCAGGGTGGTGCTGTTTTGTTATATTGATGGCAATGTTTTGATTCATTAGAAACACATTCACAAAAGATTTGGGTGATAATATATAAGTACTAATGAYGCATTGTGGCTTTCAGACCTTTCTATTTACCTCTTTATTTTCTTTCTGGCTAAACCTGCAGTGTGCAGCACAGAGAAAGGCAGAGTATTGCATGCCTTACTTAGGAGAGTTCTGTTTGTATTGTAGTGTCATTTATAGTTAGCAACAAGATTTAATAAAAGTTGCTCCCTGTCAGAGGTTTTTTGGCTGCCAAAGTGGTGGAACACAAACCACATGTTGGAACCAGAACAGGAGGGTAGACAAAGAATGCAGCTTTGAAAAAATGTGTGAGTTCGTTTTCTGCTGTATTTGTAGAACCCAGTGCTCTCTGCCCATCTTAGCAGGTGTGTGATAAATAATGTGTCATTATGTTACTTATGATTCCTAAACAAAGAATGTGTGTCTTGGTTTAAGACCATTTGGAGGAGAACGCTCTGCAATGAATTGCCTCTCTGTAGGTTCAACCAATCCCTTTCCACCAATAAGGAATGAACACAAGTAGATGCGAGTGAAAAAGTAACAGATAATTAACAATGGGGACAGCAACAATCAAGCAATAACAGCAAATAACCACCAGATCCAAAACTGCAAAACCTCTCAGACTCCACAAAACAGAGACCCAAAATGCCAGAAACACCTCGCAGGATGACACTCCACAGCCGAGTGTGTGGTTCAAAGGACAAAAAGGAAAGGTGGTGTCAGTCTTATCCCATTGTCCCCCTCCACTCTGCTTTCCTGCAGCTGGAGCTCTGGCTGGTGTTCTGCGGATCAAGGGACAGAAACCTGCGGAGGAACTTGGCCTTTCTCTCGGCAGGGCATGGCAGGAGCAGTCAAGGCAAGGTGGCTGGGTTGGGGTGGCTCTGTAGTCTTCTCTCCTAGAGCGGGGACCGATGGATGTGGACCAGCTTGCTGGAGCAGGACCGTCCCTGCTCGGTGCGGCAGCGACAGGCGACACCTGTGGGATTTGCCTCCATGGCAGCTCAAAAATGTCAACTGCAGACTCTGCAAGAAGAGGGCAAAAAAAGCCAAAAGAGAACCCCCAAAAGGAAAAGGCTCGGCATAAGCAAAGACGAGGAAGCCAGTGAGCCAAAATCCACGAGGCAAAAGGGGATGAGCTGCCTGTGAGACCCGACTTCAAAAGCATCTGTGAAAACAACCCCCTACTCCCAGCTTCCCGGCTGCAGGGTCTGAAAGAGGCAGGAACAATTCTGGGCACACATAGATATGAAATACAATAGCATTTGGCGTTACCGACGACAGTTTGGGATAATGCTAGAAGCTGGGATGAGATGAAGGCTGTATGTGTTTCTTTGTAGCCACAAAATCTTGAGAGTTCTGTTTCAAGCAAGTGTTGAAATTCACTTGTCAGTAACTAGAGCTCTTCAGAGACATGAGATATCACAAGGCATGATAAAACCACAAGGACTAGCAAATCTGAATATGGGGTGCTGGAGGAAAATCCCGAATAAAGGAGATAAGCTAAACATTGAATTTAAGCCATGGTTATTTCAGACAGTGCAACAATGCRTTATTGTCCTGCCATATTTTCACTTTTTAATGTAAAGAAAAAGATTTTATGCAAGGCATTTTTCATGCATTACAAAATCACATTGTGTTTTCCCATGTATGTCTGATCTGTCATATTTATGTTTGCTTTATGCAGAACTTTGCATCAGTAAGTTTTTTGTCTCTACTTCCAAGCAGCAAGTGATAGGAAAAGGGAAAATGTCCTTATATGGCACYAGGATAGGTTTGGATTGGATATCAGCAAAAATTTCTTCTCCAAAGAACTGTCAGGAGTTTGAACAGGCAGGATTTAAAAGATGAGTAGACACAGTGCTTGGGATCTTGGGTTAGTGGTAGACCTAGCAGTGCTATGTTAATGGYTGGACTTGATGGCCTTAAAGGTCTTTTCCAACCTTAGCAATCCTATGGATTCAATGGGGAGTTGCTATTTTAAAAAAATAATTATATATGAACAACTGTGATCATGTGTGAACAAAGCACTATTACTCATTTCTGATTATCACTTTGTCAGTGTTCAGCAGCTATTCTGAGTCAATGTGATGTGAGGACATGGCCACAAGAATGTGTGTGTTGAATTGTAATTTTTTGTCCTTTTTTTTAAATTTAATCACTTGTTCTGGATTGTAATTAGCACAGTATGACTTCAGTAAACAATGGTATTTTATAAGTTACCAGGAATCACCAAGGTGTGTATGTTTAAAAATTAATTAATGTTTTGAAATATACTCATTTCCATATACCATGGCTCTGTTAGACATACAGCTATTGAATAATTGTCTAGTTCCTTGTAGTCAATTATGTGATCATTTCGAATAGCCAAAAATTAGATTCTTATTCTTAGTGAATCATTCAGCTGGCTGCAGTGCTTTTCTAAGCTTCCCTTTTACAGTTTATAGGAGTTTTTTTCTTGTTAAAATGGTCTAATTAAAGAAGTTTGGTTATGATGATGCGAGCTGATTCGCTATGTTAAGCTTATAGGAAACATAGAGACTCCTGTTTCCACATCTAAGTATTACATTGTTGCAGCTTTCTGCACTGTGTAGACTGCATTTGGATAGGGGTGTGCAATAAAGTTCTTACCGAAATGAACATAGGGATTTCTTAAATGTCAGTTTTTCTGTAATAACACTGTGACCCACAATAAATGCATGATTACTTACGCTTTTTTTTTAATTGTGTCACATTTGCACATGGCTTAGAACATGCAAACAGGTTAGCAACTGATACACAGTAAATGCTTTTCTTGTAGTAAATGCTCTTAAAAAGTATTGTAATTGTCAAGTAAGCTGTCCATCTGTCCCAGTGCTCCGTCTGCAACATACGTAGTCAGAGGTGTCATTTAGGAAGAGCTTGTGGACTGAGTACTCTCTGTTGTCAGATCTTTTATTGCTCCAGTGACATCCTGAATTAGAGAACTAGAAATGTTAGGGCTACATTCAAACCTATGCCTYTGAATCATTAGTGTATGGTTGTGTTTATTGCCCTTTTGAACTTCTTGATACTGTTGTTCCATGGCTACCAATCCCACAATTTTGTCACTCTGAGAGAAGTGCTTTCTTTTCTCTGTTTTTAAATCCATCTTAAATTTTCACTCCTGGAAGAATGTCCTCCATTTTGTTTTTGTAGAATTTGGTGAACAGTTCTGCTGTCATCTTGCCCTACTATTCCCTCGCAGATTTCATGGTTTTTCTTGGTAAAGGAAGTGCTCCCTCTGCTTAATCATTTAGTTGTCCTATGCTATGTCCTGTTTGAGAAGTAGTGCACACTCAGCATGCACTAAGAAACTGCATTGCTGAAAATATGTGCATTACCTAAAGCTTACGCTTTCAAATAACCTGATAGAGACACAAYATGTATTATAGAGAAACAAACATGGTGTATTAATATATAATTTAGTCGTTATGCATTATGGATGAGTATTTCTATGGAGATTTTTTTATTGACTTTTGAGACCATTAGAAAAAAAAAGCATAGTATTTATGGGATGTAGATGCTGATACTGTTTCTGTGATAGTATATTTTTTTAGAAGAAACCATGTCTCCAAAGGATTTAGATTTTTTTTTAGCATAGTTAAAGCAATGAAGCTATATACCAGTAAATGCTTTGAGAACTAATTTAAATAGTCACATTTAACTTACTAGTGAAGTTATCTGATACGTACTATAATACTTAGATGTGATATTTTTGACATAAAAATGTGCATATACATTGATAACTCCTGAGGTGATCCTTTCTTTTAACACTAGGAAATTTTTCTGAGAGGAAAAAACATCAAGTATCATAGGTATCTCCACTACTTTTTCTGGATTRTGCTTCACTGTAACTGATTATTTCTTATGCCAYTGTTTGTCTTGAAACACCTAGTTTAATAATTTTTTGAGAAGTGCAACAGCAAAGAAGCAACTAAATTAATAATATGAGGCTTCAAAGGCTCTTGATGATTAAGTCACATGTTGCCAGATGGCTTGTTGTGATGTTTGCTGCTGTRAGAGTGCTTGAACTGAGGCAGTTGCCCCATGCTGATGTGGCCAGTCTCTCTTGAGTAGAGATTGCCGTGTTCCTTAGCTACACACACCCATTTCTTCCTGCAGGCTCTGTGTCGTCCCTTGCACTCTCGTCTAGCTCTCCCTCTCCTCATCTCAGTGCTTCTCAAGCCCCTATGGCATCTCAGAAATCCTCCAACCTGCTGCCAGAGGAGGATGAGGCTTCACGGACTGCATGCCACATTCTGCATCTCAGTGGCACAGAGGAGAGCAGACGAGAAGGGACTTGCTGCAGGAAATGTTTGGCTATTCCTGATTTCGTCAGGGGAAGGTTGTTGCCAAGTAGCCAGAAGGCCAGAGGAAACAGAACGCTACAAAAACATGTCTCTGCTCCTAAGTATTTCCCTTCCATCTTGTAGTGGAAAAACAAAATAACAGGAAACAGAGGATGTGGAAAATAGGAAGTTCCACTGGKGAAAAAGAAAAACAGTTAAGGCAAATGTTCGGCCTGCTGAAGGCCCAAAGATGGATCTGCAGTTCAGATGAAAGGAGTTTGTGGTTAGGTAGTGGAGGCCAAAACCAGCAGAATGAGACAGCAGAAGGGGAGATGCTGGTAGAAGTGAGAGATCTTGACTAGACAAAATTAGTAAAGGGAAAAGTTAAAAGAAAAATAAAAAAGAGTTTAAAGCATTTGTCTTTATAATATAAAACATTTTTTGAAAGAAAAATGTAACTAATCCAAATGGGAATGGAGAAATTAATACATAGAGAACTGCCAAATACAATAAAAATACAGAGGAAAAAAGAAAATGGAAAAATGAAAGGAAGTGGAAAGGGGAGAAATGCCCTTGTTTTACTTATTTTCCAATTCCTTTGTTTTATCACATATCCTTGGGAAATCAGTTTATTGTGATAAAAGAATGTATTTCTTACAATGGCAAATCCTCTGCTTTTATTCACTATTACTGAACCAGGGCTAGAACAGTGATCTCCAAATGTTTTTTGATCATGCACCTCTATCAGTGGGATCTTTTTGAGCATGTAATAGAGACACATATATTTGTTTATAAATTGCATACATATACTATTCTCTTAATGTATTATGTACATTATAAAACTTTTACAAAAATAAAAATTAACACTGAGATAAAAATGTAAACATACTATTTTAAATGTATTTTTTTTCATTTCATTTTATTAATGCTAAAACCCATATTCCTTYGCTTCAATGGATTGTCTGGCACACATTCTGGGAAGAACTTTTCTCTGCCACGCACMTACTTTGGAGGACACTGGACTAGCCCCTAATGTGATGAGCTCTCTCCAAAGCTACTGCTTACATTTCTGATGACCTTGGTGAGAAGATAAGGAGGGGGCCTCCTTATCACAAGATGCAGAGCCCCTTCAGCTCTTCATAAGTGTTTTACAGTAGTGCACAGAAACAGGTTCTGACATAGCTGCTTAGGACAGCCAAAATCATTGATCAGAATGATCATTCAGCCTGACCACACTTGAATATTCTAGATTCTGTTGTCTTATATTTATCAGCTACAGGGAAAAAATAAGACTTTTCAAAAAGTATGCAAACTTCCTGAAATCAGTGGCCATGGCTGTCTCTAATCTAGTTAGGGCCAAAATAGACCTACAACTGTTTGATACAGACAAACTAGTTAGCGCCAAAATAGACCTACAACTGTTTGATATGGGATTTTTTTTTTTAGTCTTTTATATTTTTCTAAGTTTCTTCTCAAAGTAGGATCAGTAAATTGCATTGTGCACATCCTTTGAATTAGATCTACAATCATGCTTTCAGTTGCACAGGCAAGATTAGACACACTGCTTCAGGCACAACTTTATTTACATATGTTGACTTTTGGTTTTCAAATGTGTTTAATGTAACACATTTCAAAGTAGTGTGGCATTCAAAACTTTGTTAATAAATTATACTGGGCTTTCTTGAGAAGGTTAAGTCCACAAACACCTGCCTTTGTTTTGCCATTTTCCCATGTGCTTTCCAGTGGAAATTGATATAAACCTTTTTTTTAGGAAAGGTAGAGGCTGTAAGAATATAAGCATGGACTTGTATTTAAAGACTTTTTCTTTATATCTGTTTAACAGCATTTATATTTAATATTTATGTAATTGATTTTCTTATGCCTTGAAGCAGCAATTTGAAGCAGTAACAAAAGTCAAATGTTGATAGTGAGAAAAAAMCTATGAGAAAAAAATTGATTATTTAAAGGTATTTTCAGATTAGGTTTCATTTGAAAGCTTTCTGACATTCTGTATGCCCTCTGCTGACACATAACTGAATTACCAGACATTGATACATCTAACATGCTAGCCTAAAAAAATCTTTATTACCAGCAGATTATCTGACACAGTCTGCAATGGAAAGGCTCTGGGTCTGAGTGCTCTTGAAATGTCAAAATTCATGCTAGCACAAAACCTGGCAAATTATATTTACCCCTTAAGGGAAATTCATGCTTACATTTCAAATATGTAATTGAATTTTAGTGTTTGAGGGGAGGTTTCTGACTTYATGTGTTTCCTTATAAGAGTCTGTCAGTGGTATTGACCAGCAATGTTAAAGACTCGAGGACGAGAATGGGTAGACCCCAAAAAGATGTGTTTAAACTTCCTAGGGCTGACCTTTCTGCTGGAAATATTAGAAAAGACAGTAATGGTTACAAAACAGACACCGGTTTGCACTGAATGGGACTGAGGAGATTGCTTGTCTTCAGTGTCCTTCCCCACGGTGGCATCAGGCAATTCCTCTGCACTTTGTTTTCTACTTACTTTATAAACACAAATCCATCATTCTTTTAATCTGCTGGAGTGCTGGTTGAAGTTGACTCAAAGATAAAAGGGTCTGTATCCTGTTGGGTCTCTGCTGTCCTTTAAGCAGTATTTAACGACTATACTGTTCATRAGACAATACTGGCAGAGTCATAGGAAGACCGCACTGCATTGTGACCTAGATCAGCATCAATCAGATAAACTTAAAAAAGAGGCCTACATAGCTGTTTTTTAGATTTAGTTGTAAATAGAATGCATTCTATGAAGTTTTGTACGAGATCTGTTTTACAGAGATTGTTTATGAGCCTTTTCAACAAGGAAGGGCCAGTAAACTCTCTAATACACAGTCCAGTATATTGAAAACATATATTGGACCATAAAAAGTCTTGAGTTTATCCCTCTCCCACAACACAAACTAACCCAAGTCCTTTTAATTTACCTCCAGTGTTTTGAACCTCCAGTGGGCACACAAGTTTTATTGTCAAACTCCAGCTTCAAAACAGAAACTAAAGTTCATTTTTAAAAGAAATATTAGATTCTGATGTAACTGTAGTTTTCTAAAGAGAGACAGTAAGGCAAATGTTATTAAACTTCAAGCTAATGGAAGAGTCATGGGCGCTGACAACACCAAATGTGCTTGAGGTTTCACATTGATTTACATGCTGCTACTTGCAGGACCAATTCTGAGATTCTACATGCTGGGTCTTGAGGCTATCAAGCACAGGTACCTGTAATCAGTGTGTACCTTGTGTATATAACATGGGAGAACACAGTTTTGGCCTCTATCCACAGCTTCTCTGAGTTTAACCCATTTGTATTTCAGAGGAGATTAAAATGAAAGATTAAATATATTTATGTCAGCCAGACATCAAATGTGTGAGTCTCCTGCTTTAGATTTACACAGTCCATAGTAAGATACAGCTTTTTCATTGCTAGTGTTATCTAAATGCTCAGAAGAGCCTCAAGGCATGAGAATTTTGTCCTAAGTTCTGTCCCTTCTAGACCCTGTGCAAAGTCTAGGAATCATCATTTTCAAAGCTTTCTTACTCCATGTTCACATCCAAGAAAGTGGCAATCACTTGGAAGTTCWATTCAGATCTTAACCACTTCTCTAACTTCAGTTCTAGCTCAAGACTAGTCCAAAGAAAAGAACAGGCCTCCTGTTTTGGATGTTGTCAACTGCCTATGAAAAAGAGAGCGTGTTATTCACAAAATTAGAAAGTGAAAGGTTATAGCTGTCTGCCTTCCTCATTRAGGGAACATTTGCAAATACGGCTAGTGAGAAGGACAGCATGTATATCAGGAGGAAAACAAAACTCCTTTAAAGGGAGGAAGAAACTCCATTCCCCTGGCAAGCAATTCCAGTTAGCAAGTAAGTGTTCCACTCCAAGTTTCAATAAGAATATGGCACTAACCAACAGTTATCATCCACTCTAACATCTTTTTCTCCAGTTAGTATTAAAGTGATTATTAATATTTCCCTTTAAAATGCGGTTACTGAATTTCAGGATTAGCACCCATGAGACCTATGGGAGCCACTCATGTCTTTTGTTGTACCAGTCAACAATCTCTGTTATTAAGTTGATATACTTACTTTGAAASTTAATTCTAGAGCTGCAGGCATTCCAAGGCAGATTATTAAGATTGTTTGAATATATTTGTATAGTATCTCACTAGAAATTTAGACACTGAAATGTAAATACATCACATAAAACAGGATTCCTTTTTTGGGGGGATGAGAGAGAAATAGTAAACGAAAACTTAAAAACTCTGAAGACCAAATAAAGCCATGTATTAAAAAAAAAAAMAAMTCACTACTACTGGATAATCCTTTAGATTTGTCTGTAGCAACATATTCCTGAGTATTTGCTATGCAAGATGGATGGATCAGGTAGTACTGCTTTAAATTCAACAATATTCTATAAGAAAAGATCCAAAATAACAGCATGTAAAGATATTTGTAAACATTTACGTCTGATTTTAATTCATTATCTGTGCACAAAATAAATAYTTTGCACTGGGGAATAGGTTTTAAAAGTGAATGTGATTTCTGTACACTCTGRCTTTCAGACAACTTGTGATCTATTGTCACATTTGTCTGATTCCAAAAAAGTGTCTTCTGTCCCTGGTTACACGTGAGAGACTTGTGAAGCTGACCAAAGGTAAGCCATTACCAAAAATGCAAAAGAAACAGGCAGAAGACTCTTTTAAAGTCTTTCTGTTGAAATGGCAAACCACAAAGATTAAGTTAGTATCTAATTGTGGTGTGTTGACCTTGGCTGGATGTCAGGYGTCCACCCAGCGACTCTATCACTCACCTCTTCAAATGACAGGAACCTGTTCCACTGCGGGCTTCCCATGGGATCACAGCCTCCTTCAAGCATCTCCTTGCTCCAGCCTGGGGCTCCTTCATGGGCTGCAGTGGGATTTCTGCATTCCTGTGAACCTCCGAGGGCTGCAGGGGCACAGCTGCCTTGCCATGGGTGGCACCATGGGCTGCAGGGGAATCTCTGCCCCAGCACCTGGAGCACCTCCTGCCTCTCCATCTGCAGGTCTGTTTATCTCACATGTCCTCACTCCTCCCCAGTGCAATAATTTACATAAATTAATTGATTTTTATCTCCTGAAAGGTGTATGACTTGAAAGACTAATGTCAAAAGTTACATTATTACATTAATTGCATAACAAATGAAATAAAATAACAGTCTATAACTTTATAATAATCCTTTCTGCRTAGCAAGAGATTTGATTTAAAGCATCCATGGCTTTGGAAAAAGCCTGCCTCTGTCTTTTTGGTTAGCTGGAATGTGAATGTCTAAGACTTTGTGTCCAATTGCTGAGTGCTTCAAGGAGAGGACACAAATTTTCCCAGTTTCATACAGCTTTTTTTTCAGACCAGCATGAATCTGGTGCTTGTACAGGTGGAGGTTTAGTCCAAAGCCTGTGTGAAGCTCACCACTGCAGAAGGAACTGATGAAAGCTGCTGCATTGCTTTGGCCTCATCTGAATTTTAGTCTGAGCCCATGAAAAGGTCCAATTATTGTATTAGCTTCGCACYTTGGTTATTTGTTATGCTTGTATAAATTGTGAATATATGGTGGGAAACACCAGGCTTTATGGAAAATATTGTCCAAATAAATCTTGTAGGCAAGCTCTCATACCTAAAGTCAGCAAGGCTTTCTCTATGCAGTTATTACCTCTGATTCTCTAGAGGCCTGGTTGTAAGGTTCTTCTCGTAGACCGCCCCATCCAAGTGTAGCATTGTTCCAGAAATTGACTTCATGTAAGTTTTTCATCTCTATTCAGTTTGTGCTCTGCCTAATTCAAAAATGAAGAAAATTGCTTAGACAGATATTATACCTTCACTGTGCTCATCTTGAAGTTTCAGCTGAGAAATCATTGTCTAAGATATCATTGCTGACTGATTTTTGCATGCGTTATGTTCAAACATGAAGTATKTTGCTAGCTGTAGTCTTTTACTTATATTTATTTTTCCTGTGTTCWCTTTTCCATGCAGCTTGCTCCACAGAATTTTGCAGAGGTAGGACTTCACTATAAAATGTTGGTGTCAGTCCAACATGTACGTATGCCTGGCTCAGTAAATATGCTTCTACTGCAAAAAAAATAGGAAATAGGCTAAGGGAGTGGAACCAAAAATCAAGAGAGAAACATAATAGTGGTAGCAAGAGAACTTGAAGGGAAATTAAAGGGTCAGCAGAAAAGAGCTTTCCTGACTGAGTAGCCTTATGTGTACAAAGAATAGCAAGCTTGCACTGTCTTGCCTTCAGCACGTTAGAAACTTTATTGGGTATTTTTCCTGTCTTTTTTCCTCTCATTGCATACTTAAAATTAAATGACAGTATTTGAACAGACAATAGGGAACTGATGGCCTATTTTCTTCAAATGTTATGGCAAGAGTTATTATTTTGTGTGGCTCCTATTTTGCAACTGACACAGAACAGGAACTTGCTGTTCAAAACAGAACACAAACAATATGAAACGCAGCTCGTTCTTTAAAGCTTACTGATGTGATTATGATAGCATATGGTACTACAGGTTGCTGGGAAATTCAAAGTTKGTGTACACAATTACAGCTCTAAACAGTTACTGTTCAGAAATACTTCTAAGGAAACATCATCTCCATATTCAGTGGTAACTGATAAAGCAAAAAGACTTTAGAGATTATTTAGGGAGAAAGGAGAATGAAAAAAAAAARMMCWYTTKTKTTTTTTTTTCTTAAATCTAAGGTGCCCGCATTCTGGAGCATATTGCAATTCTCTTTCTGTCTTCTTTAAATTAATGGGTAGCAACATTGGCAAAAGAAAAAGAAAGATGCTGAGATATGAAATAGTTTCCATGAAAGAGACAAAGAAGTATGTTCTGTTAATACATGTATTATTATTTCAAGAGACGAGCATGAGGGAACATGATGGAAATGGTGAGTAAGGACTAACTTTCAGCATAAGAACTATGGGATATCATATGAAATGAGTCACTTGGAACCTCTGAAACCAAGAGAAAGATATTTCTTGTTACAAGAAGCAGTTCTGCTACAGAGTTCCTTGTCACAGGACATCACAGACGCTAGTGCAGAAAGCAACAGATTCTTTAACAGAAGCTGATAAAAAGAAGCATATCAACAGTGACACAGAGCTGCAAATCACTGGAAGAAGGGGAAGTGATCTACCAMGTTTTGATGTATTTTACTTAACTTTTTAAATATACTCTCGTAACCTCTCGTCATCAGCTGTTGGATGGAGCCTACTTTTTTAAATGAACCTCTGCTTTAGTAAAGAGTCCTGTTTTAACATAATTTTGTAGTTTTTGTAAAGAAACATATTGGCAAAACCAGTAGCAATCATGATGCTTTCACCTCAACCTCTTGTTTGAAGAACTGACTTTAAAAAAATAGCATAATGTTTAGGATTATTGAATATCTCAACMTGAACCAGATGTTTAAGATCCATGTTCTGCAGAACTGCAAATGCACCTCAAAGAATGAAAGTATTCATTTCTGTTGGGCAAAGAAGTACTTCTTGTTTTTACATTTGGCTGTCATTCATATGAGACGCTTCAGTTCCTGGAGTTTTTTTTTGTAAAAAAACAAAAGGTCAGGATGATATCCTGTGCACAGAATCCAACAGATAACTTTTCCTGTAACTGTGATTCGCCTTTGTATTTGTTCTTCCAAAAAGGAAAAAGGTTCAGTCAGTCATTTGGTGACACACTGTGCTGGCAAAACCAGAAAATTTACTGGAAGCAGCCGCCCCAATTTTGGAGACGCATGTGATCGCTTTGTTACAAAACAAGGTAAGCATAACTGCCTTAAGGTACAATATTACTTAAACATGCTGAGAAGACCAAAGCTTTCTAAGAAGACTTGCATTAGCAAATCATCATATACAAGAAATGTATCTTGTTACATTTGATGGAAAGTTCTGTTTTGAACTTGGTTTTAATGCCATGGAAATCAGTGTTATCTTAGTGTTCTAATGTTGCAGTTTGCCTTTTATATTTTCAAATAYACAGAAAGAGTTCCTACCTACATATGCTGGACAAAATGAGTACCAGCAAATACAGGTTTTCAGAACTTTCCTTAACTGTATTTGGCACTAATTTAGAAGAAATATACTTTTGTTCTTTTTCCAAAGGTTTTAATGCTTTTAAAATATGTAATTATTCCTGAGCATTTCACCTTGTGAAGACATTTATATTTTATCTTCAATCAGATACATAATAAATAACCAAAAGAAAAGACCAGTCACAATGCATTTCTCTACAGTGGAAGTCAGATTTCTGTCTTTCTCAAAGATTAAAAGAACACAATTTTATCATGTTTTTGGCTTATTCATATGTATCTAGTAATGTGAATGCAGATCAGAAATCTGTACTTTAAGATCTGCTGCTCTTCTTGTAAAATTTACAGAGGTTTAACCAAAATCATTCTCTGTTAAGATAAAAGCAAAARAAAAAAATAAWGACTTAAATTTATCACATAGAAAAATTATGTGCATAATTTAAAAGCAATTACACCAGSCACATGAGATGAAACACAAAACATCATAGATATTTGAAACAGTCTCAACCAAAGTCTAGCAGGCTAGGTTTGTAGGAAATTAATCATTTGACAATTTTTAGTCTGCCTTGTGGATTGCAGAATGTCTCATAATGAAAAATTTCTGACATATCTGGAAAAGTCTGTACACTGTGGCTCTTGTCTCATGAGCACAGCACTCCAAATTCAACTCTCGACCAAATAAGCGACTAGAACCCATAGTCCTTATGRCTGTGTTTCTGGTCACTCATTTACCAATCAGTTTCTATCAATACTTAAACTTAAATGCAAGGCAAATTTACTGTTGCACTTAGCTTGTAAAATTGACCAAAACGTCAACCCAATTCACATTAAAATGAATATTGAAGTGACTTGGAAGGTGGACACCTGCAGTGAGAAGCTTTGCCAAGGAAAAGTTTTGTAAATACAGAAGTCAATCACAGTCACATGTTTTTAATAATGTTGAACTAAAATCTAAACAAAATGAGAAAATAGTATCTGTTTCTTAATGTGGATGGATGAATAGGTTTGGTAKGGAATTGTGACTTTTATTCAGATGATATTTAAAATTTATGTAATAGGTCTTTGTTGCATTTTGTGCTTSATTAAAATGCATTTTTGAAGTGTAAAACACAAAATACAGCTTTCATGTAGTCATTTCTGCTTTGTAGTTTTGTTGTGTTTTTTTTTCTTCTTTCCTTTTGTCTCAATTATTTGCTCCCCTTCATGTGTTCCATCTATGTATATCTGCTTCCCCCTCTCATTTTTTTTTGTTCTTTATATTTATTTTTAACTACTATTCTTTTAAAATCCCAATTTATTAATTCTCCTTTCACCCTTCAGTGCAGCCTATACTCTCTTCATTAACAGAAGTTTTAAAATTATTTTGTTGATTCACTATCAAAGTTTGGTTACAGAGGAGGGAGTCTAAAAGCCACTAAAAACCTAYCAGTTTTTGTTGTTGGGTTTCAACAGTTTATCATCTTTATATAACTCAGAATCCTGAAATTCTGACAAGTTTCTCCACTGTAAAATTTTTGGTAGCAGACAAAGCAAGGGAGGAAAATGACGGGTTGGATTTAGCAGAACTCAGAAATTGGTCACACTTTTTTGTAAAGCTGCAAAAATTAAATGAGTTGCATAGGGGTTGTTTTGACGAACAAGAAAGAAAAAGGCATTGGCGCTTCAGTGAACAGGGGAAGATGGTGCACTGAAACTGCTCGCTACTAAATTTGATTAAAAGTTTCTTCTACGTTCCCCCAATAAGCATTTTACACTTTTGTCTTCTCCCTTAAACTGTTGTTACATTTTAACTGCTGTTACCTTGGTTGAAGCACAGTATGTCAAAGTAAGAACGGATTTTACTGAGAACACACCTTCCCCCAGCCTAGGAAGCCTTTGTATTATTTAATTAATGTAAATTTTATTTTGCCACACGTGCTAAACTCAAAGAGAGTTAATTAAAAATCTGTGTTTTTGATGATAATTTAAAACATGGGTCCTACATRGAAAAGGTATTAAAAGAGAGTACCTGGAACACATATCAGGAAGGCTTAAGTAAGGAAAGAAATATGTACATTTGCTCTCTTATCTCAACAGACCAACAGCAATATTTTCTACGGATCTGCAAGGGAACTGAGAGAACAGGACTTACTTACTCCCTCATATTGCTTCCTTACTTGATCTCTCATCTCCCCTAGTACCTCCTTTTATTCAGAAAGACAAAAGCTACTTCCTTCTCACTTATTTTGAAATCATTAGACCATAGTGATGGCATCAATCATCTCTTTCAAGTCCATCTTTTGCCATTTTTAAACTTTGGTTTAYGGACTTTACCGAAGTTTTGTCTGCTGAAACCCAAAGCATAAAGAAAGAAGACATACCATGTGGAGATGTACTAAGTGCACCATTTGGATTTGATACAGAGATTTCAAATACTTAGGTAATTTCAAAGTCTGATATTTTGCATACTTACAGGGTATAGGGATTGTTTTATTCAAAGGTATCCATCACTTAAAAACCTTACAGTTTGGTGATAATTCCATTCTGTAACAGATCTACAACTTCTTGAAAGGAGGTCATACTGAGGTGGTGTCAGTCTCTTCTCCTGGGTAAAAAGTGGCAGGATGAGAGGAAATGGCCTCCAGTTGTACTAGGAGTGGTTTAGATTAGATATTTGAAATTTTTTTCACAGAAAGGATTGTAAAGCATTGAAACAGATTGCCCAGGGAAGTGGTAGAGTCACCATCCCTCTAAGTGTTAAAAAAAACTCTGGATATGGCACTTGAGGACATGATCCTTCAGTGAATATGGTGGTGGTGCTGGGTTGACAGTTGGAYTTAATGATTCTTAAAGGTCTTTTCCAGACTTAATTTTTCCATGGTCCTATGATATGCCATATATGGTCCTGTGATATGGTCCTGAGTAGTGCTTCTACAGTTCACAGGTATTTGTGACTTGCCTGAGGCTGAGAAGTATGTGTTGTGTGGTTTGTATAAATTATACACACATGTGCACTCCTACACACACACAGAATGCAATATATTTAGTTTCAGACTTCTCAAAGTATGTTGAAATGTTCTACTTTATGCCCGTATATAGTAGTACTGGCAAAAACATCTACATGGGTATTCCTGAAGCAAGCTTTTTTTCAAGCTTGTGGTTGAGAATGTTGTTCAGCAGTCTGCATTTCTTCTTTCTTTACACAAATATATAAAAAAGTAAATACTTTCTGTTCCTGGACTGATATCTTCCCAGTGGATAAGCAGGCCTTACCTTCAATTTAATTTCAGWCAAAGTAATTGGCAAATGTAAGTATTCAGTTTGCATATGTTTGCTGAAGAGAGGTGAGGTTTTACAATTACACGTGCTAGGATGCTTGTGCTTCTGTGCTAACAAAGAAGAGAAACACAGGAGCACTATCAAAGCAAAGATGAAAACGGTGTTATTTGTAAATTTAAGGGCTTTCTTATGGTTTAGTGATAAGGGCAAGTTAGGAACTGTCTCAAACCCTTTTGTGTCTACACTAATTTCTCTTGTCTTGAGTCAGTTATTGCTGTAAATCTGAGGTTTGAAAGCCATGGCGTAAAGCTCAAGCTGTGCCGCAGGGCTGCAGTCGCAGTCCCCTCCTGAGCTGGTGCAGCTGCTCATTCCACTGTGGTCCCTGCCCACGGCAGCTGTGATGCGATGGTTTGCATTAAAACTGCTCTGCAGACTGCAGTCCTGGTGAAATATTGCAAGCAATGATCTGAGTCTGATTTCCAGGATTTCAGACTAATTAAGCTCATTTGCAGTATATTATTTAGGCGCTAGATGTCTCCATATGCTATAAGCACACAAGGGCTACGCTTACTTCTGAACAAAGAGGAGATCGCTAGAATCAGTTAGTAGGGCAATATTCATAGACATACAAGTGGGTTATCCCTTTGTTTTCGTCTGTTTGGAATTTTCCCAAGGAAATAACTGTGTTGGGAAACACTTGTATTTCCCCGAAGCATTTCATTGAGGCATCTCAAATCCGATCAGAGCCTTTTTTTTTTTTTTTTTTTCCTTTCTTTCTCATTAGTAATGAGTTTGGCCCAGCCTCGGTGCACGGAAACGGTGGGAGGTCCCAAACTTAAGAGAAGCCCGTTTTGAGATTTACACCAAAGCTGACAGCCTGAGAGGGTGAGGTGCCCTGAAGCTTCACAATCCCTCTGAATGTCTATAGAAATTGATGCTCTTTGTAATAGCGACAAGCAGGGGATCCCTGAAAGTCAGAACACTTCTTGGGTTTTGTTCGATTTTACCAAAAAAAATACTAAAACCCTAAAGAAGACCAAAACAACCAAAAAAACCCAAACCCACTMAAAATACCCAGAAAGGGGTATCATATTTTCCAGTCGGCTCTTTCCCCTGGTCAGACTGCCCGGACTACAAGTGCCGTAAGTAACTTTTTTCGCTATCCCTGCTTAGCTGGGTCAGCCCGCGTGTACCGACAGCCGCCGCGTGTCTCCGTTCTCCGCTGCTGTCGCCTCCCATGTGCTCCTGGTGTCCCTCCGTCCCTCCCCGCTGTCTCTCCGGAGACTGCAAACTCCGCACACAGCAAATTCCCCCGCTGCCGCTTGGCTCCTGAACTGCTCTCGTATCTCGCGGGTATTTCACACCGCCCCGGCAGCACCTGTGCCTTATACTGAGGAGGATCATTACTATTATTATTATTAGTAGTAGTAGTATTACTATTACTTTAACTCGGACATCGGCAACTAACGTTGTGTCCAGTATTGGAGCTGCAAATGAGCTCTTCGCCACGCTGCCTGGAGGAGAGCCGTAGGTCAGGGCAGGAATGCAGTTCCCCCAATGCTGCTCTTGCCCGCCCKGGCCCGGCTGCTGGAGGAGGCGGCCCCTGGTCCGCCGGCAGCAGCGGGAGGGCCGGGGCGATGCAGTTCCGCGGGGAGGCGGCACGGCCGGGCCGGGCAGCGCGGCGCCCGGCGGAGCGCAGAGCGGAGGGGCGGCCGAGGCGGGCGAGGGGCGGAGCGGCCCCGCTCCTCCCCCGGCGCGGGGGCGGTGGCAGCGCTGGAGGCGGGGCCGGGGCGGYGGGGCGCAGCCGCCTCCGCTCGGGGCCCGCGATCTGGGTCGCCCCGCGGGGGTTGCGGCCGCTGCCAATTGCGTAAGGGCGGCAGCCGAGGCGGGGAGCGGCGGTGTTGGCGAGCAGCCGGCGGCCTCCCGTCGTGTC
>NW_026623239.1:2821611-2829197 GCF_030028575.1 Malurus melanocephalus | reverse complement strand
CGGGCGCGGCCGCCCTGAGGAGCCGGCGGGGCTGCGGCAGGTGCGGCGGCGGGGCCGCGGCTTTGTTGGCGCTGCGGTCGGATGCTGCCGGCATCGCGGGGGAGAGCGGCTGGCCGCAGGTCCGCATCGCGGCGTGTCTGCGCTGCGATTTGTCATAGGCATCCCTCAGTGCCTGGGCTGTCGTGGAATGCCTTCCTTGTGACTGATAACCAACAGCTGCTTTACTTGCTCAGATGCACGGAAGAAAGAGGAGTTGTACATCATCGCAGCCCCTCTTAAGAAAAGAGAGTGTTTAGTGAATAATGTGCTGCATTTGTGCTAGTTCACAGCTTAGATGAGGGCTGTGGGCTAAAGACACTACCCTTGTTTATATTTTGMATGTGTGTTGATGACACTGTTTCCTTGAAAGGGAATAGATTTTATATTTAGGAGTTGTTCTGCGAACGAGCAAGCAGCTGGGGCTTTACAAAGACAWTGTAATAAGGGCCATAAAGTAATAATTAATATTTTTGTGGCATTAGTCTGTTTTAATGAAACAGAAAAAAGATTTGCAGCGGCTTAGCTACTGATGTGAAGTGGCCCATGGGTAGGGCCATCCGTGAAGGGGAAGAAGGGTCATCTTTGTTCATCTTTGTTCTTGGGAGTCTATAGCTCTTTGAGGTGCTTTGTCTACATGGATCCTGCGCACTGCCTGCACTGATGTGAAATCTTCTGCCAGATCAAGTTTGTTGGGCCTGCTTCTGCACTCTCACTACTATCACAGCATCCAGCAGACTGTGCCAGGGACTTGAGCTAGGCAACAGGGCCAGAGAAATAAGTTTTATGTAAAGCACAAGTAATGCCCCCAGCTACAAAGGGATTCAGGAGGAAAAAAGGGAGTATGGAGGGAAAGAGGACAAAGACAGGGGATCTTGTAAGGYCCATGCTAAAATGAGCATCTTCTGAAATTCAGCATGTGATCTCAACAGGAGCTGTGGTCCTGTGTGCTGTTTTGATATGTGATAGATGTTTTCAAGTGGCAGATTGTAGGGTTTTTTGATTATGAATGCTAACCCATTAGCCCCACMGTGTTTTGCAGGGAAGGTGGTGGCGAGAGTTGACTGGAAGCTTTTAGCCAGTTTATCTGACTTGTTGCAAGTTGGTAGAGACACTAGCTAGTAGAAGGTGGTGGCCCCTGTGTGTAAAAACTCTGGTTTTCAAAAGGGCCTATGAAATCCACTGAAGGTTTCCCAGCTGTAACAGGTCCTGTGACTGRAAGAGTTAACTTTGGTGGCACAGCTCACTTTTCTTCGAAGTTGGCACAGCAGGGGAACAAAAAAGGTTGTTTTTGCTCCAAGGCATAAAGACTAAAATARGTAGAGCACAGCCTGTGGGACTGCCTTGGTTATTTTGCAGCTTTTTTTTTTTTTAAATTTGAATTTGAGTTGATACATATTTGAGTAGCTTGTACTTTAGAGGGAGTTAGGAGGTTTTATTTGCTTGAGTAATGACAGGGTACAGTGCAACAGGTGCTTTTCAGTCTGATTTAAATACTTCAAAACAACATTCTTACCACTGAAGTTGCAAATAAATGTGTGCATGCCTTGGTCAATCAGGACTAGAAATGCTTTTTGATTACAGATATCTTTCATAATGTGCTTTAAATATGAAGCAGAGTAATTTACTTGGTTTATTATATGTCCAGCATGTTTCAGATAGGTTTTATTAAAACAGTTATAGCATCCAGTTTTTGAGTGTTTTGAGGTAAGTCAGTTCAGCTTCTTGCTATGGAAGTCTTGTTTGCAGAAAACGAGCACTGTCTCAGTTTTGTTTGTTGTGTCTATTGAAYGGGAGGGGTTTGTTTGCTTCTTTACCTGTGGGAAGGCTCCAGCCACTCTGCTAGGACTAGAGCTCTATTTCTTCTTGGTTCTGCCTTGTACTGAAGCTGGGGGGAACTGGGGACAAGAGGGACCCTGATCGTCTGCTGGAACTTCAGACAGAAATTAGTAGGAAAATTGTCACCCTCYGAATCTCACTTACTTTATATTAAAAAATTAAATCACAGGAGAGTAGTCTCAAGTATATCAGTAATGTTCATGTTTTGCATTAGTAAAGCTGTTCTGTAGAATCACCTGAAGTATGCATCGACACATGATTAAAGTCTGTATWGTAAATTGGAGTTTCTTGTTTGGAGTCAAATCTTGATTAGACTTGATCTATTCTCGGCTTATTTTTACGGAAAGGGATTTCACTGTCGATTTAGTGGAGGTATTTTTGGCAAGACAGATGGAAATGAATTGTTTGTAGATGTGGGTGTAGAAATCCACAGAGATATTTTCTTGGAATAGTAATACTGAGTAAGAAAATGGAAAAGGAGTAGAAAAGTTGAGCAAAAGATGTGAGGGAGAAAAGTGATGTATTTGCCAATATGGAAAGGAAATACTGAAGGCATTAAAGAATGCGTACTTTAGAAATTGTAACTGATTTTATTGCTTTGTTGTGAAGCAGATTAATGGAAAGGAATGTGCTAGTAGTTCTTCTATCTTTTTGGCACATGGGATTAAGAACATGATAAAAAGAGAAGTGTTGTCATTCAAGATTACTARCTATACCTGTCAGGATGTTGCAGTACTTGGCCTTTGGGTGTGGAGTTCTTGGAGTTTCCTAGAATGGAATTTATCACAGTAAGCCAAAATAGMATGTAGCTACCAACTCAGCAGAATGCATACTTAACTGTACATTACAGGGCTTTGTTTTGCTGTTTAAAGATTGAGATTTTGATGTTTTGAGGTATTCCAAGCATGCTGTTTTGTTTTTTATAAAAGGGAAATGATAGAATTTTTTTTTTAAACTAAGTTGTACAAATGTTTCATGTTATGTAAGTTAAGTCACTGTTCGTTTTCACCAGGCTCCCAATTCACATTTTTGTGGTATCTGCAATACCTTGTTATTCAGATAGGCAGTCAAGTTGTTCTTCATTAGTTTATCCATAGAAACTCTTTTCACAAGACTCTTACTTTGGAGGCTTTGTGCCCTCATTCATTTAGCTGGTATGTGCCATGCCCTGCTGCTGCATCACCACCATTCCTACAGCAAAACCGTAGCTGTGTTTCAGCTACYGTGTATCAGTTTGGCCTGTTAATGTAAGCGGTCAGATGAAGGTATATTTTGTGGGGCTGATGTCAGCAAGCAGTTTCAGTGGCTGAGTTGAGGAGTATTTGGTTCCTAGAGGAGGAGAGATGCTTTTGGAAAAGTGAAGGCAAAAAGACAGTTAAATGAGGTCTTAAAGCATAGTAGAAGAGTGATCACAATCACATCAGGCACAGTGTCCATCCAGGCCATTACCCAATGTCTGACAGTAGTGAGTAATAGTTGTCTGGTGAAGCTACTTCCTAGTGGTGCTGCTGCCTCCRACCACAATAGCTTGAGTTTCAAGAACTTCATAAACTTGAGGCTGTATTATTTATCCAGTAATCCTCAGCTGACTTCTCTTCTGCAACCTTGTTGTTCTCTTAACCTATGTAAATTCTTGAAGTTCTAAGCGTACAGTAGTGAGTGAGGTTCAGATACTTCTCAGTRTCAGCTTTTTTTCTCCTTGGAAGAGGCACGAAATGTCATTTGCATTCTACCTATGGACGTGTGTCATATTGCCTTTCTCTTAGTCATTCATCACCAGGATGAGGAATCCTTTGGAGGTTCAAACAGCTAAGAGGTGCTGAAGTCACAYCTGGATTCTCACTGGATGTGATTTGTAGCTCTTAATTATTTTTAATGCAAATACATTTAACTTGACTCGTACAAATACAAGACAAAAGAGTATGGGTGTGCAGCTACAACAACCGATCTTTTCAAGCAGCATTGTTTCTTTGTGAATGATGCGTGGTTAAAATCTGCAGCGATGGTCTTTCAAGTATGCAGAATAAGGGGTGACATACGATTTACTGAAGCTTGAATTGAAGTGGAAAAAAATTTTCTAAACTTAACAGCTTTGCCTAAGAAAGAAAAATCCACATGCTGATATGGAAGAGTGTGTTCTGGTATTGATTCAATTTTTAAATATAACTTAAACATGGCAACCCTTTGATGAATAAGTGATTGTGAGAGTATACTCAGGAGTATTTTTTACATTCAGTTTATCAAAGCTACATATCTGATCTGACTCTTTTCCCCACTGCCTGTTATATTCTGTACTTTCACATATCCTCAGTCTATTTGTAAGAGTGTTTCTAATTTAATAATAGATATCCAATCTTACTTTCTTTCTCTTTAGGGGAGGATTGTTTAGGATTTCTGTTTTGTCAGTGATTCAGGGTAGTGCCAGAACTTGACTTTACCTCTCTGAAGTGTGTTGCCATTACACAGAAAATTTTCTCTTTTGAAGTCCTAAACTGTAGCTGTTTTGGATGGGATTTCTGTTTTTCTAGAGACTGCAGATATCTGTACACCACTTCTTATTGTCAGTATGAGAAGTAGTTTAAATGTTATCCYGTTGTTTTCATTCGGTTTTTTCCCCTACCATCTTATTCAGGTTCTCTAAGGTGAATGTGGCAAATCTGTCACTTTTGTGTGAAAGTTGTTGACTTAAGTGTAGCTATTTATTTACTTAAAAGTAGACTTGTACTCAGATACATCACTGAGCTGAGACCAAAGCGTTCTCTAAACTAACCCTCACAATGTCCCTGTGAGGCTTGTGGCCACTTTTTTTCTCATGTTACAGGCTTGGGGCCCAGATAAGCTGTGATTCATACAGCAAGCTAATGGCAGATAGGTGATTAAAATGCAAGTTTCTATTCTTGATCTCTTATACAAATTAAGCATTTCATTTCTGAAAACAGAACAGTAAAAATTATTCCATTCATTCTGCCTATTTCAGCATGTGACATATGTCCTAGTATGCTCTTGGACATGCTGTGTTTAAGTTGTTGATCAATTCACTTATTTCTGCATGATTTCCCTCAGCAGAATGTGCTTTTTCAATGGTGAATGAAAAACAGAATAGAGCTCCCCAATTTATAAATAATTTATAAATAATTTATAAATAATTTATAACTGTGTCAAAAAGAAACAAAGAGAGGAAAAATAAAATTCACTGGAAATGTCAGATACTATTTTAAATATACTGACCACAGTTTGCTGTGGCTTTTGTTTCAGTGAGCAAGATCTGAAGCTGCTACAGTTGTATTCGGTCTTCCAGTCAGTTAATAATTCCTGAAAAYTTACAGGACAATGTTTGGTGTTTAGGAATGGGAAAAAACGTGTCCTTTCAGTTTCTRCAGTAAGACATATCTCTGTAGAACAACATTAATGCCTAAATTTTGTACATGAATTTTCTGCAAAATAAGATACTTCATCTGCTGCAACAAATGCTCTGTAAGTGAAACCAAGTGAGTTCTGCGAGCTTATTGCACAAACTCTACAGGAAGGTCGAAAGCCTGGTTGTCATTGGAGCAGGGAACCCTTTTTCTTATACAGATACCCTCTGATCTTTCAGTCTCATCCTTAATGGTGATCTGCCGAACATCTCCACAAGAGAGTAGGAATGAAATTAATGGTTCTGGTGTAAGCAGWCAGCCATACACCTGAGAGTGGTTTTACTTGACCATAATTTCATACTTATCCACACACACAAACTCTCTTCCAGAGTTCTATTTACCTATCTAGTTCCCGTGGGATGCAATCTTCTCACCATCCTTTCCCCACATCCTCATCATTCTTTCTAATCCAAAGATAATGGCTTGATTGTTTTGCCTATCACCTAAACATATGTAGTTCAACTGTCCCTACTTTTATATATGTACAAGTTTGAAATTTGCATCTCATGTGGAGAGAGACTTGTGCTCTAAGATTTCATTTGACCAGCTGATGATGATGATGATTTCTAGCTATTGGCCTTCTCTTATACTGTAAGTATAATGCATGGCTTCACACCTGTGTCTTGGTGTGTGGTGCTGAAGTGATTCTGTGATTCTGTATTTTGAAAGATTCGGTTTAGGAACTGTGGACCTTGGCTCAAGTGGTTTCCAGTGGTTGTATATCATGCAATTCTGCATGTTTTCTAYGTGCCAGGAAATTACTAAAAATTGGTAGTTGCTACACAGGAAATTCAGGAAATCTAGTGCAATAGAGCTTATCTTTTAAGCTTTGTAACTTTTACAAGGTTTGTATTTCTATTTCTTGCTGATCTTTGCTCTGATTTCCTTCTGAAAGTGCTGGACAAGGGAGAAGACTTGGTAGTGGTATGCAGAAAACAGCATAAGTGTCTAGATGTTAGTAGAGTTTTTTTCACTTCTTTTTTTAAATTCAGCTGAGATTTTTCAGGCTGTTAAAAATATTGTTGTGATTTCCAACAGTTTCTTTACTATATCAGTGCATTTTGCTGGGCATGTATTCTTTCTAGCTTTTGTACAGGGGTGGAAAAGTAGGTTCCTTCAAATATGCTGTTTGTTATAGTAGTGAATAGGTGTAATTTCTGAATGAGACGGTAGGAGAAAATGTGCAACCAGAAAGGAAAGCACGTGGGAAGTCTGTTTGGAACCATTCTTACTGATAAGGTTGGGATTTGTTGAACTGGGRACTTCCAAAGTGCTTGAAGCATTGGAATTTATATCTCTATTGTAGCTGATGAGCTTGAAGGTCTGTGAAGATGTGCATGTTATACTTAGGATCTTGTTTACATCACTTTCTGTTCAGTATCTATAGCTGCTTAAGCAAGTTTTTAATACTAAGATCTTGTCCCTTTCACTTTTCTTGGGTTTCTCACTGCCTGTGTGTTTCATACCAAACAAGTGCCTCTACCAGGAAAGCAGGTGCTGTGTTGCATGGGGAAGTATTTTTGTGTGTATATTGTTTTCCTCTACCCTTTTGTCAGTCTTTTCCTTAATAGGAATTACATGCCATGAGGTGTGGTAATAGGTCAGCAGTAGCGCTGGTACTGTTTGATAGCCCAGATCAACATTTCTTCTGGTTTCTCTTCTGTTTTATTTTTAAGACCTGTGATCCTTAAAACATACTTAAGGAGAAGCTTTAATTTCTTTGCACTGTATGAAGTAAGCAAACTTCCTTAACAAAAGTTTTCAGATTGGGCAAGTGTGTGGGAGTTTTTCAGCAAGTTTGACATGTTTTATGACACTTAGCATTTGACAACACAGAAGCGTGAAATATATTGGTATTTTTCACACTTTTTGGGTGGTGTTAGGTGATGTTTTGAATCATCTGGTAAAAGAAGCCAATTTCTTTCCAGGTAGCCAGTCCCAAAATGAGTAGCAGATAAGCATGCTGCTTGCTTCCGAACCCACAGTCACGTCTCAGGAGGTTCAGATGTTATCCTGTGGTTGTACAATGCATATGTTTCCAGTTTCTGACCATGTGGAACAATGTGGGCTTGAGTGAGTGCACAAGTTAAGGTAGCGGCACAAGTTAAAAGTGGTGAAGAAATATCTGAGGAGACTGGACCTGTTCAGCTGCTGTGTGCCTGCTGGGGTTTGCTGTCCACATAGCTCAGATGCTCTGTAGACAGATCCAGGCTTGCAGGTGAGGTATTCACTGCTTGCAGGTATTCATTGTCTTCACTTGGAAGCTGTTCAAAATAAACCTTTTAAAGTTTTGTT
>NW_026623239.1:2808851-2821585 GCF_030028575.1 Malurus melanocephalus | reverse complement strand
AGGTGGTTTAAGTTGTGTTGGCTGATGTGACCAGTATGAGAAGTACTTGCTTGCTCATGCTGCAGGAAAGGGTGCATGTGTGGAAATCTGGATTGTGCGAAGTAGCACTACTCTTGCAAGAAAGTATACAAATAGTGCAATCATCCAGCAGATGGGTGGCAATGAAATATCTGAGATACTCCAGATACATTGTGGGCTGAAGCGTCTGAGATACTCCAGCTGAGTCTGTGCTTTGGAAACTTCCCTCATACTGATGGGCTGGAAGCACATGCTTAAGTGTGGCCCTGCCTAAAAGCTGTGTTGAATAATGCATTAAAACTCTTGCATAATACTGTTGAAAGCTGACGTGCAAGAAATTTGGGAATACTGGGACAGCAGCATGCGTATATGGCATGACAAATAACAAATTTATACAGATTGAGCTCTGTATAAATGGTAGTTAATGGCTGTATATGGTACAAGAACTTGACTATTACTGAAAATTCTCTGAAGCAAGCTGCAAAGTAAAATACTGCATCATTCTGTGTACCACACTACTGTTTTAAAAGKGGATGGTGTTCTTGTCTGGGACTGACCATCAAAAAGAGATGCCCATATCGTGAGCTCCTTTAGGATACCACAGCATAGGCACAGGTCAGAGGGAAATGTGGAAAAATTCAGGTGCATAGGAACTTACAAGCAAATGTGGTACTTAAATAGTCCAACAGTTTGGGTGTTTTGTCCTGTATTTTACTCTGTAACTGCATTTACAGAGTAAAATTTGTATTTGTGCTGTATTTGTGATACACAGACTGTATTCGTGCAACTGAATAATTGCATTCCCTAAGGCATAACTGGCCATACAGCTGATTACTATATATGCATTTGTGTGGTGCTTTCTGAAGGCTTCCACAGAGTGGAAATAAGCAAGCCAATAGCTTGAATCAGACTATCAGTCTGTCTTTTATAAAAGCTGATCGCTGCTGTACAGGATAGAAGAGATAATTTTTCAGCTAGAGAATTTCATTTCAAGTAAGACATGAAGAGGGAAGGAAGTATTGCAATTGTTACTCCTGTTGTAATGGGAAACTATATGGTAAGTCTTTAGAATGTGCTAAATATCTCCTTATGGCTTTCTTTCATTMTTTTTGTTTTGTAATGAGTATGAGGCAGTTCTCCTGTCTCTTTCCCACCTATTCTTKGGGTGATCTGTGTTTTCACTTGAGTGGGATAGTTGAAAACCTTTTGCAGTTGCCAAAATGAGGTTTGCAAACAAAGCAGAATGCTTTGTACAGCACAAAATATGCTTGAAGTATGACACAAGTGTTTTCAATGTCTGCTGTAATGAATGTCTTTTTTTTTTYTATTTTATTTCTTTAGAGGTCTGGCAGTACTTTAAGAGGCCTTGGTGGGAAAAATTGTGGTAAAATTATTTTGTAAAACTTTGTTAAGTCTTGCATAGCCAATCTGGATTTAGTTGATATAGCTGAGTAATTAACAAACTTGTTAACTGTTGATATTACACTATAATGAAAACTGTAGTCATTTCCTCAATGTCATAGATAAATGCCATAACTGAAAACTTTTTGACCAAGTTTAAGGAGTTGGGATTTCAGACCATTAAAAAACCCCCTCAGTGCTGGATCAAATTTCCTGAAACATTTCATTAAGAAGCTGGTCCAGCATTTGTTTAGCTAGACATAAATGTAGTCTTTGAATTAGCTGAAAAGATCCATCTCTGCTCAGCTTTTAATACCACATCTAAAATACACAAATTATTTTCACTGCTGAGACGTAACAAGTTGAGTGCAAGAGCACATTAGGCTAAAGCAAACTATTACACTGTGAACATAACACATCAGATAGCTAAATCTGAGAGCAGAGGATTAGGTTTGGGCAATAGTTTGTCAGAAAGGAGAACAGAAAGGAGAATGCTGAAAATAAATTTTCTATAATGGACAGGTGCAAGAAACACTTCTGGAGGACTTGGAATAATTTTTACACTCTGAGATAGCTACTCYAGTTAAAGTTTCAGTGCCTTCATTGTAATTGTGCCTACATCTGGAGATGCATTGTCTCCCATGAAAGGGTAATCCAGCCTGTTCAATAGTAACAGCTCTTCTTCCTTGAAACAGTGAAGTATCAGATTTTGCAGTGTGTGGGACAAAAAGCTCCTTTGCTACTTCTCAGAATAAGATTACAGTTGTCACATTTCTCCTTTGTCAGCGTGCCTGACACTTCAGAGTATGGCTCAGACTTCCCTTTGTTAATGAACAGAAAGAGGATCTTTATACTCTTCCATTTTCAGTAGTTTTTATTTTTCCTAAACGTTGCTGTTTAATACACATGACTTATGCCTAAATCCCCTTCAGAATTTAGTTTAAAAATTTAGGTTTCAGTTAATTGAAACTTGAGCATCCTTCTCAAAAAACTTCATCTAAAAGAAGCATTAATCATAGTGAGAAAAAAATTGTGTCAGCTTTGTAAATGCTTTGTAGGACATTGTTGACTGGAAAAACAAAGAAAACAGTCAAATGCTGTTTTGTCTCTTAAACTAGATAAGTGTGGTGAGTTAGAACTGCTGTTCAGGATGGGCCAGACAGTGATGGCCSTGGTTTACTTTCCTCTTGGTGTGCTTCAGAAGGAAGGTGGAAACAATACTAGTAACTGAAATAAAGGCAGCACTCAGTTTTGGGTGATAGGTGCACAGATCTGGAGCGGTCATGTTGCTTCTAGGCTTTGTGTCCAAACTCAGGCATCTCAGCAGTGAGAAAAACCACAAGATTTGCTGGGTAAGGTGTAGGTGACTTTCTTACAGAGCCATTCCTGATGCACCTTTAATAGCAATTGAATCCTGCTATGAGTAAATTAAGAGTTCACCAGCTCGATGCACCTGATTAAAAGGGTTGACTAAGTTGCATCAGCATGATTAGAAATAAAATAGTATTTGGTATTTTGTATATAAAATTTAAATGGCTTTTAGAGCTTCCAGTGTAGAAGAGAGGTTTGTCTTTTTCAGCTTCTTTTCCGTAAGGGAAAGTGAGCAGTTAGTTCAGCTTCTGTGTATGGAAAAAATACATTTAGACMTTCTTTGCATAACTGTGGTGAAGCAGGGGTTGCTAGCTTTCTCATTGTTCGTCTGATTTCTAAATCTCATCATAGAATTTAACTATGAAAATACTCTGTGAAAAATACCCGCTGGAACTAGGACGAATTGGTCTGTTCTGTACTAGGTTCCCACACCACGTGCTTTTGAGGTTAATTTTGTTGGACACATATTCTATTGTTCCATGTAGTTATACTGTGGCAAGTGACAAGTAGCAACTGAGCGATACTTTGTAAATAGTCAGTTTCAGTGGCTGTTCTCCTTGACACATGTGGTTTAAAACTGCCTCTTGTTGTTTTGTTTCTTTTTTTGTTTTGTTTTTTTGTTTTTTTTTGTTTTGTTTTTTGTTTTATGTATTTTGGTCTGTATTCTGAAAGCCTGTCTCTTATTTTTTCCCTCTGTATATGTGTGTGTGCGTGTTCCAGTGACTTTATAACATGCAAGGCACTGATACCAGGGGGAGCTCCCCTGCATTCCTCCGTCCTCAGAATGGGAGCAGTCACAGGTCTTCGGGATACGTCCCAGGGAGAATTGCCCCTCTCCGTCCCCCGCCGCCTTCGCAGAGCCATGCTGCAGCAGAATTTACCTCGGCGAGACAAGAAGCCCAGACAAGACTCCCGTCCTTACCAGTGGAGCAGCACCGCCGACAGGCAGAAGCCAACAGGCATAAAAATACTCTCATTTGCTCTGCCGTTTCTAGCCTTTCACTTTTTGTTGCACTGGGGATTTTTTTGGGAATAGCTTCAAAATATGCTCCAGATGGTAAGTTCTATTGCAAAGAAAATCGTCTTAGAAGTTATCCTACCTGTGAACATAATTCAATAATTCAATGTCAGGATTAGTCCAAAAATAGGACGCTGCAGTTTTAATATCGAAGGAGGCAAAGCTTGGGGGCAAAGAGCAGCTTCTTTTTTTTTGTTACCAGTGTTGTTTTTATTATGCATGGTTTGATTTACTTGCATGAAACAGAAAGGCATAGCAKTAAATAAAGATTATTGGTGGTGGAGAAAGAGGCATGAATGTTACATAAACATAAGCACTTTYGTTTGTACAAGCTGTTTCATAGGTACTGAAATTGTAGACAAAACAAAATCGTCTGTTTAAGCAGTAACTGAGAATAGAAAAATATTAAAGTAAAATATTTTAAAAATCTTGAGAACATATACTAATAGTATGTGTTTGCTGTGTTAATATGCAAATTGCACAGGACCTTTTTTGATCTATTAGCCCCAATTTTTTGTTTTCAGCTTATTTTAAAAAGCTGGGCAACTTTTGTGGAATTTGGAGAATCTCTGAAATGTGTCAGTGGTTGTAAAGCATGAACAGGTGATGTGATTAACTGTTAATCACAAAGTGTGCATCCCTCTAGAAGATGCTGTGAGGTGAAGTTGCTAAGGGTTAGTTGTACAGTTTGGAGTATGAGTTATTTTGGTGAGTTTGTTTGGATTTTTTGGGTGTTTTTAGGGTTTCTAAAAGCAAACATGATTTTGAATTGAAACTGTTTGCTATTGTAATAACAGACTGTTTAGTGGCTTTTAACACGGTAATTCAAAAGATGCTGTTTCCCAAGTCAGTGCAACACAGTCTGAACAAAGCAGATAACCATTGGAGATCTCAGATGACAGTATAAAATGAATGCATGCATCCAACCGGAATGCTCTTGGTGGTGGCTTGCCAAGATATCTCCTTGAGTGAAGTTCCTGAGTTTGCCTAATTGTACAGGAAAACAACAAAACCTTAGGAACTAGTAAATGGAAGATTATTCCCATGTTGTGAWCTACATCACTGGTAATGAGTACATATGCAGTAAGTTAATTTGGTTACAAATTCCAGAGGAGACTGAAGGGTGACTTACCCAGTTGACTCTCTGAAATACTTTGAGGTGGAGCCAGGCTCTTCTCGGTGGTGCTGAGCAATAAGATGAGTTAACAGGAAGTTCCACTTTAATATGAGGAAGAATTTATTTTCTGTGCAGGTGACTATGCACTGGAACAGATTGCCCAGAGAGGCTGTGGAGTCTCTCTCACTGGAGATACTCCAGAACTGTCTGGACACAATATTGTGCCATGTGCTCTGGGATGACCCTGCTTAAGCAGGGAGGCTGCTGACCTGCTATGGTCCCTTTCAGCCTTACTCATTATGTGATGCTATGAAACCCAGACACAAGAGAAACTCCTATAGGCACCAAGAAATGCCTGGCTGATGCTTTAATCTTGCAGTATGGTTGTTGCAGCAACTCCCCAGAAGTTCCCTAGCAGGTTGAAATGTTAATGTGTTTAGCTCCAGCCCAAGCACATGCTGTACTGCAGTAAACAGTGTGGTTTTTTTCAGGGCTGATTGGAAATCCATATTGTCAGGACTTGTAATGGCTGTCTAAAAGGCGGTGGAGGGAATGTGACACTTGGTAGTAATGCAYGTTAATTCTAAACCTCCGTCATACTTTCCCTAAAGGGAAGATGATTCTTGTCTGCGTTTCTGTTCTCGCCTGTCAGCTGGTTTCTTTTTCCTTATTGCTTCTGTGTTCCTGTCATCTACTGCTGACTCATCTAAGGAATCCTGAGCACTGAATATCAGAGAGAGCAGTGGAAATGCAGTTTCCTTCCCCATTTCCCTGCTTTTGTGATGCAGGGTCAGAATGACAGGCTGGGGCTATTTCAGGGAAAAATTCTGCACTCTTAGAGGTCTCAGTTGGACCTTGCCCAGGGTATATAGGATCCTCAGAAAATTTAGCTTTCAAATTCTGATAAACTGCTGCTGAACATAATATAACAGTAATAACTTTTTCCCAGAGGTCTTAAAACCTCCAGACTTGGTGTCTAAACAAGTAGAAAGTAACCATTTAGCTGTCTCCAGAACTGTTTCCTGCCTGTCTTTTCTCCTGTCAAATTTCATATGCTTGCTCTGTGAAACATTTTAGCTTTGTGTTTGTTTTTTTATTTTTTTCAGGATGTTTTCTAGTGGTTGGGATGGTGTACTTCTCCACTACTTGTAGAAATTTTAGTTCTCCCCCAAACTCCAACAGAGGTGGCTGAATCTTAAGGAATGCTGACCCGTTTTTACAGAAACGTTCTAAAGCAGAGGCTTGACTGGAAAYATTTTCAACAAGTGGCTAAATTTGGCAAGGTCATGACTATCTAATGGTTTATGATCTGTGCTTCTGTTTTCATTTAACTTTAGCTCTAAAGGCAATAACAGTCATCTGTAAAATCTAATTGGTAATTTTGGAGATAACATATGGTGAAGTTAAAAATATTTGATGTTTTCACACAGCCCACTGCAATTGTTAAGGGAGAATTTCAAAATACTTTTGCTAAACACAACTGGTCTGCTTGCCAAAAAGTTGATCYACTGTGCTCCAAACCCATGTTTGCTTTACAGGAGTGCCTGTTTCTGATGGCTTTCTTGCTGGATTGTAATGTACAATAGACTTAAAAATTTTAATTTTTTTTTTTTTAGTTATTGTTCTATACCTGTTCTTTCTGATTCAACAGAAAAATATATGGTCACTAGTTCTGCTCTTCTGTGAATCACATTAAGCAGAAGTCATCAGGTTGCTGACTCATGATTTCCTCACACTGCCCTTTGCTACCAGCCAGGAAATAAATGTTTCTTCACAGTGCTTGTGTGTGTGGTGTCTGGGGAAAAGGGATTAGGGACTCTGCATGAGTCAGGCGGTAGACTTGCCTTTATCTGGTGAGTGCTCAGCAGTCGTGCTTGTTGCAGTTCTCCATGCTTTTCGGCTTTCCCTCGTGTTGAATTACATTTTTTAAAAGCTGTCTTCATAGGATTCTCCCAAAAGATTTTATTTTGTTTTTATTTTTATAATACTACTTGTACAGCTTTTGCCCTTCCAGCAGTTTGCTAATTTTTCCCCACTGGTAGTCAAATCTTGGTTTATGTGGGTTTCCTGAGCTAGGAGGGACTTGAAATGTGGAGAGTTAATACCAAAGGAAAAAAAAAATTCTGTCAGCAAAACTAAGGCTGGCTTGTATTAAACTTGCGGATAGGTTTTGGTTTCTTTGGATATTGTAAGAATGAACTATTGCCAGTAGCTTTTTTCCTCCGAAGTAGTGCTTCAGAAGTGTGGGTGTATTTCTGCAGAAGAAAGGATGTGTAAAAGGCTATTTTGGCTTTTACCCTCAGCTGGCCCACTAATATATTTGTTTTGTTATCTTTTTTATTGTCTTTAGCATAAGAAAAAATATTTTTAATGTTTCATATTTTAATTTTTTTTTAAATTTTGATAAGGTAACTGGGAAGTATATTGCTTGGATTTTTATAGTATGTCTATGCTTCCTCATTACTCAGATGCTTAATTTGCTAAAGAGGTGCATGGTATAAATATTATATTGCCGTAACTGTGTCTGAAATCACMCAAGTCACTTCTTGCTGCTGCCTCTCTTACTTTGCCTTGTAGTATTATTGCCTGTGTAGCGCCAGGGGTTTCAGCAAGGATTGCATGTGTCTCTGCTCTTGTGTAATTTGTAACCTGATATTTAAGCTGACTTGGTAAGGAATACAAATGTTTAAGTTTAGACACAAATGTCTTTTCTCCCAGGAAACTGGTCTAGCCATTTAGGTTTTATGCTAAATGTACTAAGGATGTCTTGTCCCTTCTACAAACTTACACTGAAAGAATTATTTGGATTCCTAGAAGTAAGAAGGGATCAACTTTTCTGAGCCAGGGATGAGACCTTGAGGAGGTGAGGTACTTAGATGCTTTACAAATGTGAGTTAGCATGATTAGCTGGCTTAAGATCTCTAGTGCTCTGTGTGATCTCGTGCTCTGTGTGATTGCTCTGTGTCTGAGCACATTCAGCTTATCTCTTCTCATCTTCTACAGGTGATCTAACAAATAAGAAAAATAAGAGGTGGGGTTCAGAATTATCTGTGGTCTATAATATGTGGTCAATCAGTAGTTTAATTGTGTAAGAATGGCTCCCTACCCCTGAGACTTTAGCTATTTTTCAGGTGTCTTTTTGGCTATTCARATTCAAATAGTAGGATCAATGACTGCAGTATTGAAAACACAAAAAGCAGTGGGATTACTTTGTGGGTCACTGTCTTGCCGTTCATCCTAATGCTGCCTTGATTGATGTGATGGTGTTTGTTTTTTAAAAGTTGAATTTCACATTGTGTTGCAGAGAATTGTCCTGATCAGAATCCTCGCCTTAAAAACTGGAGCCCTGGAAAAGATCCTGAAAAACGAATTGTTATCAAAAAAGGGGATTTGTTTCGTCTGAACTCAGATGCTACAGTACACTCTATAGTTATACAGGATGGAGGTATGAAATAGCAACATGAACATCTTCCTTCAGTGTTCTGCGTATTTTTTCCTTCCCTGATTACATAAAAATATGTTGAAACTTCTATCTTGCAACTAACTGACCAGTTTCTGTGCTTTTTATTTTTCAGGCTGCTACCAGGTTAGGTATATAATTGAAAAGATGAATGACCAGTGTAGTATCTTTTCAGTGCAGCACTGATGTAATTKTCTGTGTGACAGAGTAAAACAGGGTTGGTTAGTAGCCTTTGTGGTACTAAATCTCTTTGTCCTCTGTGGTAACTGTATATTAGTAATCCTACCAAAATGGCAGAAAAAAGTAGGATAAACCAGCAAATTCTTAGAAAGATAAATCACAACTGGTAGCAGTTATTTTCCCAAACCTTCTTAAWAATATCTAAGAACTTAACAGCTTAATTCATGGGTGTGAAAAATAAATTGTAATTTTTTTGCTGTTCTCATTGCAGAGCTTGTTTGAGTCTTTCTGAATTTTGCTTTGATGTACAGAAATACTTTTTCTCCTTTAGGTTTACTTGTTTTTGATGATGACAAAGACGGTTCTAAAAACATTACCTTGAAAACTCGATTTATCCTGATAAAGGATGGTGGAATGCTTCATGTTGGAGCAGAGAAATGCCGCTATAAATCCAAAGCAACTATTATTTTGTATGGGAAGTCAAATGAAGGTGCTGATGTGCCAGAATTTGGCAAAAAATTTATTGGCGTGGGCCCTGAAGGAACGCTGGAGTTGCACGGGCACCAGAAGGTATCATGGACTCTTCTGTCAAAGACTATGTATTTCTCAGGGCTGGCCTATGGTCAATATACATTTAAGAAGAATTTTTCCCGAGGACTAAACGTTAGAGTGATCGATCAGGATACAGCAGAGGTTTTGGAAGTTCTGAAGTTTGATACTCATGAATTTGCAGAAGACAGCTTAAAGCTCCAGAATTTACTGAAAAATGGACATCCTGGTCGCATTATTGCTATTGCTGTAGGAGATTCAGCTGCTAAAAATCTACTGGAGGAAACCAGAGTGACTATTCAAAATCTTCTGGGAAGTAAGTTTGTCAGAGGATTAAGTTACAGGTAAATAATTTATTTTCCCTTTTGTGCTGAGTGAAGATGAGATGGACATTATGCTGGGGGGGATATGTTAAACTTTGACAGTTTGTAAAGTTTTCAGAGAACTCTCAGTGTTGTACACAGTGCTGCAGTAATAGTATTCAGTTATTGATACCGTGCAGAGACTCATAGTTACAGGTATCTGTGTGACAGACATTACTATGTACTTGTAATTGCTGACTTTCACTGTTCTTTACAGAAGTTACAACTGGGTGCTGCAAGGGTTTTTTCTAAGACACTAATAGATAACAGTTGCTAAGTGAAGCTTTTAATATGTATGATTTTGGAGGGACAAGGAATGAAGCTAAATGATCTCTAAGGTGCCTTCCAACCCAAAACAGTGTTTCTAAGGGATGCTAATCAGATATCAAACATCTTGTTCATACTTATTTGTACTTATTCATACTTATTCATACTTTTACTGTTGAAAAAAGTACAGTACCCCTCCATTGTGTCTTCAAAGGAACTGACCTGTAAAATTATTTTGTAATTGAAATGCAGTTATAAGGTGTTTATCTTTTGACCGTTCTTTTCAGTTGGTCAGGATTTGGCTGTTGAGACAGTAGAAGAGATTTAACCGGAATTATTAAAGCAGGAAACTTACACTGCTGTGCTCTTCATTTAGTTGTTGCAAACGGCTTTTTGCAGTGCATGTTCTGAAAGTGGCTTTGTGTTGCAGAGGGTTGTCTGCCCTGCTCYGGGCAGCACTAAGCAATGTGCCCAGGTGGCTAAGGAAGCTAGTGGCATCCTGGCTTCTGAAAGCGACAGTGTGGCCAGCAGGACSTGGGCAGTGCTCATGAGGCTGCACTTTGAGTGCTGTGTCCAGCTCTGAATCCCTCACTAGGGATGCTGGGAGTGTTTAGCTTGGAGAGGAACCTTATCGCTCTCTACAGCTGCCTGAAAGGAGTCTGTAGCCAGGTGGGGCTCAGCCTTTTCTCCTAAGCAACAAGTGACAGAATAAGAGGACATAACCTCAAGCTGCATCAGGGGAGGTTTACAGTTGGACACAGGAGGAATTCCGTCATGGAAAGTGTTATTAAGCATTGGAACACACTGCTCAGGGAGATGGTGAGTCATCATCCCTGGAGGTGTTTGAGAAATGACTAGACGTGGCACTTGGTGCTGTGGTCTAGTTGACAAGGTGGTCATTGGTCAAAGGTTAGACTTGACGATCTTAGAGGTGTTATCCAGCTTAAATGATTATTTGTTGGCAATACAAGTGAAAAGTATACCCAGCCTTTTAATTGCTGTGARTCTGTTCTTCATCTTCCATTGAGATGGTGTTGTATAACCCCTTTATATTGTCCAATGTTTTGCAGGAAATTGGTCATTTAGATTTTCTGTTCTATTCTTATCCCTCACTATCTCCTGACATCTGGATTCCAGTTAATTTCCTCCCTGTAATTTGGCACGCAGGGCTGGCGTGTCAGTCAGGATGGCATGTTCTGACCTCAGTTCCCGTCAGGAGTACATTTGTGTCACTGGCTGTGTAAGCACAGGGGTGTGGGATGGAAAGCGCTTGCATCAGAAGCAGTTTGACCATAAGTGCCAAGACCTGGATGTCCTGTAGTAGAATACCACTTCCTGAAAGCCACAAAGCTTGTGTGGCTTTAACTTGTTCAGGTTGTGGTGCAGCCAGCCCAGCCTGTCCTGAGCCCCGTAGGTTTCTGGGGTTTTTCTCTGCCCATGACCTCCACACCTGTTTGTCTGAAATGAGGAGCTTCTTCAGCCTGCAACTGGGAAGAAGCAGCCTTTTTTTCCTTCTCTGCTGAACTAATTCTTGTCTGCTTTACTTAATTGGCAAAGGCTCTGTAAGCTCATAAAATTGTTCTGTTCTGTGCTGAAAGATAGGCGAGCTCTCCCCAATGRCCCACTAAGGGAAAAGCATTTTGTAAAGCTAGTGAAAAAGATGTCAGCATGGAGGTGAATATCCATTACATGCCTCTCCCCTTCTACCTCCTTCTGCAAAATGTGGAATGCAAAACATGTATCAAAATATCTTTATTTTAAGTTTTGGTATGCAAAATTGTTTGCTGATGCTACTGGAAAACTGGCCCAGTATGTACTATTCCTGTGAACATGTTAACACTAAAGTTTCATTTGGCCTTTTGATCCCAATCAACAAAAACATCAAGAGGGGTTAAAAATAAAGGCAACTGGATTGTAGTTGGGTTTAATATCTGCCTTGAATCAACCATTAGCACAGACAGCAGTCCAGTTTGCTGACACTGTTTTCACTAGCCGGGGAATGATTCAACTTTAACGATGCAAAATTGTCTGGCTTTTTAATAGATGATCTCGACTGCTTCCTTCAGAACATGGTTATAGAGCAGTAAAGGACAGCAAAATAGACTTGTTGTTTTGAACTTGCTGGCAGCTTTCTGTGGCATATGATTTGCTTTTAATTTCCAAGCACTTACACGTGGACGGTATCTTGTACAACGATTTTGTAGCAACATGACTTTCCTTTTCTGGGTCATACTGAAAGATTCAAAAGCTAATGCCTGTCCAGCACAGGGGCAAGGGCCTGATAAATGTTGTCCCCTAGGGTTCTGACTACTCCTTTCGGGTATTGCTGGCTGATGGCAGGGGGCTATGGCAGGAACATTGGCACTGACTCCTGCCCTTCCTGTGCCCTTCCTTTAGCTTCCTGCTAAAGCTCTTCGGGAGTAGGATCCTGTSTGGTCATTGTCGCTAATCTCTAGCWATTTGCTTTTGGAAAAAAGTGTATGTTGTTGAATGTTTTACTAAAAACCTATACTTCTCCAGTAAGAGTTGTTATATTTACCAATTCATGTATAGGACACTCAGGTCGCACTCAGACCTGCAATTAGACCTGCCCATTTTCTTCTACATTTTGAAGTGCATTTTAAAATTAATTTGGAAGAGCAATCAAAAGAGTTTTTTATGACTTCTAGGCTCTTGTCTTTTCCTGGTTTTGTAAAGAACTTTTTATGGGTCATTATATTTAAACATTCACTTTTRATTTTCACAGGCAAGCCTGGGCTTTAGTTGGTGTCATAGGTGGTGGAAATTCTTCCTGTAATGAATCAGTGAGAAACTATGAAAACCACAGCACTGGTGGGAAAGCTCTTGCTCAGAAAGAGTTTTTCACAGTGGATGGTCAGAAGTTTGTTGTGAGAGCTTACAGCGAATGGAATGATGGTAGGAAAGTGTTTTGTGAACTCCTATGGTTGGGGAAAAAGAAAAAATACTTTATGTGCTGGGGTTTTTTTTTTT
>NW_026623239.1:2760335-2807812 GCF_030028575.1 Malurus melanocephalus | reverse complement strand
TTTTTTTTTTTTTTAATGCTTTTTCTGTCATCATTAGTTCTGTCTGTTCCCTTTGTTTTATTTGAGGTCCAATAAGTAATTTTTTTTTTTTTTTTTTAATGCTTTTTCTGTCATCATTAGTTCTGTCTGTTCCCTTTGTTTTATTTGAGGTCCAATAAGTAAACAGGCTAGAAAGGCTTCTCACACTGGCATGCTTGAGGTCTGAGTTGTGCTTTAGAGGGCTTTGAGGCCTTGCAAAGTCTCATGTATTTTATTAGTATCGTCTTGGCAATTTTTAATATAAAGATGAATATAATCTCATATTTGTTTCCTTTTTTTGTTTCTTTAATTAGGTGTCCCAATATCAGGCTTTCAGGTGGAAGCGGTGGGTGGAGTAATATTGAATCTTCTGGATGATGTTAGTAGTTGGGAGCCTGGAGACAGGATTGTGGTTGCAAGCACAGACTATTCAATGTATCAGGCAGAGGAATTTACCCTCCTTCCTTGCCCAGAGTGTACCAAGCATCAGGTTAAAGTCAAAGGTACGAGAGCAGTCACRATTTGGAAATCTGTGTGAAATGTGTATTTGCTCCTGGACAGTCCCTTGCAGTGGAAGCAGTGAAGAGCAGCTTTTTCTCCAATCTCTGTATGGCTTTGTTGCCAYATATATGAAAGTGTAATTCTCCTTGCTGTAAAATGACTATATATGTCAGGTCTGCCTCATAGCTCACCATGCTAACTTTTCTTTCTCATTTCTTCCCAGGCTCATTGAATGCCTTATTTTTTTTCCAGTAGGGTTAGGCTTGTTTTCCTTCCTTGGCTTCTTTCCATCTTTCCACAAGTTGTCTTTATACATMCTTGAATAGCTGTTGTGGTCATTACTGTTTCCTTTGCCTTTAGTGTCATTCTCATCTTTTGAGCTGTTACCATTATGATTTTTTTCTGTTGTTACTATAAAAGTAAAAATAAAACCCAGGAAGAATAAAGAAAATTGCAATCTTTGAACCTGTAATTTTTTTCTCCTTTTCCTCAGTCTCCTTTTCATCSCCCTCCCCAAAAAAATGGTTATGAAATAAGTGGCCCTTCCAAGATTCTGCTCTCACAGGATGTCCCTGAGTAGCTGCAGTCYGTTTTTCCTTTGGGTGTGATGCACAAGTAAATGGTCATGCATGTTGTTTACCATTTCCTTTTTATTATCTGAGTCATTCTGCTTGACATCACAAGAGCCTCCCCGGGGACTGGCTTGCCAGCTATGCTGGCATCTCTGTTTTCCTTCTGCTGCTCCCCACCTGCTCCATGCTGCTGCCATCCTCCTTGGTGTCCTCCAGCTTCTGATCTGGAGCTTCCCTGCTCACTCCTGCTGGGCTGCAGCATCAGTCCATCGCACAAACTAACGAGCTTTGTTTAGTGATGTTAGCTTGCAGCAGATCTTCTGGGTCTGGCTTTGTCCCATTATTTTCTGCACTGTGCAATTTCCTCTTCTTCAACTGCTCCTCTCTTTGCTCATTCTTGGGAATTCTCTGTGAATGCCCTCAGACTTCCCTGTCCACCTGTGCCTTAAGGGACTGCCAGTCTCTGTCCCTCTTGCGGTGAAATTTGCTTCTCACACATTTGTTAGTGTAGGTCACATGTTTTACTGCACTGAGAAGTCTCAGGTATGAAAAAAGCATATCCTCATTTACCTTATTATACCTCAGAGAATACCAGGTTGAGTGAAGCTGCAGAGCTTAGTGATGATATTTCTTGGGCTTTGTTCTTAAGTGTCCTTTTTGTGTGTTTTATTGAGCACAGTGTTTTAAAGAGCAAACTTGAATGTTGTGCTATGAAGTTTTTAGTCACCACTGTATAGTGTGTGTGTGTAGATGCTATTCCATCTTGGAAATCATGTGCTATGAAAAAGCAGCTGCTTTTAAAAGTTTTAAAAAAAGTTTTCACAAGATTTCCAATAGGGTATAAAATACAAAATCTTGTTTTTTTTTTTTTTTTCTTTTTTGGAAAGTAAATCCTAGGTAAACTGCTAAAAAATACTAAAGGAGGTGAACCTGCAGTCAACTAGTCCTTTTGGGGTTCTTTACCACTCTCAGTGTAGTTTTCTTTGTCATAGCAATGTATATACAGTTTTAAAAAAATCCCCATACCACCCTATGTATTTGTACCACAAAGAATGGATTTTCTATGTAATGGTAAACTTGACATGCTGAAGAATGTATTGTCTTTTGAAATTATTTCTTGCATTGTTTTGCTAGGTTTTTAACTGGTTTCACCTTTTTGGAATAGGAAAGCTAAATAGTATTGTGTTGTAGGAGCCCTAGTTGCTCTTTCTTCACTTGATTTATTGACTTGCCAGTCAAAAATAGGGGAAAAAGAAAAGGTAAGCCTTTAGGGAGAGGCGTGCAGTCCCACTTACAGATATCTCTTGTGTTTTTAAATCCTCAGCAGCAGATACAGAGTTAATGTCACTCTTACTTCTGCTTCATATTGTGGTAGTTTAGGCTTATATAATTTTTTAGGACTTGAAGGGATAGTGGTAGTCTGCATTCAGCCTATCAGTAAATGCATGAATGCACTTTTTAAGGTTTACACAATCAGATCATTTTCTGAGTTTAAGTAAGAAATTGATTAGGTTTTGGAAGGAGAGTGTGAAACCAGGGTGTCTTCCCTGATTTTGAGTTTATGCATCTTCAGGATAGCTATCTAAAAACCAGGAAATTTAGTTAGGAATTTTTTTTCTTTCGGGAAGGGATAAAGACAGTATTTTCTAACAGTCTTTGGGCCTCACTTTCAGTTCTCAATTTCTCTTTGAAACAGATTAAGCAGCTTTTTTCTTTTAAAGCAAGTCTGAATCTGTGTTTCACTAAAAGTTTGATACATTTGATTAATTTGAACTCTTTTGGTTTTCTTCCATTCTGTTCACAAACTATTGAACCAAAACTAAGATCTTCTTGGAAATAAAATGTTGATATTTGTTGAYGATTAGTTTCTTACTAAAATGAAAGATATATCTGCCACAAGAAAAGTTAAACTAACACGTTAAGGGAAAGGAATTCATGGGTTTTGTTGCTGCAGTAATCTTGCCTATTTATATAAGTTGATTTTGATTTTAATCACTGGCAATATTTTTCCCTTTTTTTCCCCCAACTTCAAAACTTGCTGTTGGACAGAAAACCCTCAGTTTCCTCATGTAGGAGAAGTCATTGATGGAGTGGACATGAGAGCAGAAGTTGGAGTTCTTACAAGAAACATCCTAATAAAGGGGGAGACAGAAAATACCTGCTATCTCGAAAAGGAGTGTCAGTTCTTCAATTATGATACATTTGGTGGACATATCAAGGTTTGAAAAACATCTTAAAGTATCTTTCTGGCATGTAAAGGCATATTAGGGAAGAAAACATTAATGTTAAACTTCAATGGATTTGAAAACTTAAAGAACATAGATTCATTCAATTGCTTTGTGTGAAAATGACTGTTCTCAGCTTTCCCCAAATTAGATTAAACTCCTCAAGACTCCTTTTTTTTCTGCAGAATTGGAGCAAGGGATATAATGCACAAGCTAGTCTTCAGATGTCCAGCAGTGTTGTAACATTTTATGGCAGGGATTAAACTGTACAAGTGACATGAATGCATGTGCCTTTTAGAACATTACAGAATAAAGCTTGATCTCCCTTATAGAATCTCTCTTCCTTCCTTTCACTGCCTTCCTACCTCCCCAGGTGACRAATATTGAATCCTAAAGATCTGTCTCATCTGAGCTTGGACACTAGAGAGTTATGGAGAGGAAAGAAACTCACTTGTACCAGGGATTTTTATATTTAGTTTATTAAGAATCTAAAAGTACTAAGGTTACRTGAAGGAAACTGCTTGTAATTTCTTCTATTATAAATATAAACAAAGTTGAGAGAAAGTAGTGTTTAGAAACCAGTATTTAAACTTGTGTTCACTTATGTTTTTAAATGAAAGATTAGAGCAGTAGTGCTTCGCTGATGCTAGAGAAGTTTGAGACCTCAAATTTTGAGTACAAATTGATCTGTGCTCACAGTTTGTCATGACAATTTAAATCTTTCTAATGTATTTGGATACAGGTTTTAATTTCATAGTGGTGGACACAATAGTGGGAAAGAAAATAAGCCCTTTCCCTACTATGTGGCAATTTTTGTTTTGTGGAAGAGAGTATGTGGCCTCAAGGCAGGCACATTTTGTGTTCAAGATATTGAGAAGAAAGGAGACAAGCTATGGATCTTGCAAAGCGTGACCTTGATTGCCACAAAAGCATAAATACAGCAGGCGTTCAGTTGTCTGGAAAGTAGAAGAGAAAACAAACATTTTGAGTCATCAAAGTTAAATTGTTCCCAGGAGACTGTTCAGAGTAGTTAGTGTCTGCTGCCAGACCTAGACTGAAAGCATTTTTGGCTTATATTGATCTTACATTCTCAAGCAGAARGATCCTAGACATTAAGAAATTTAGTAGTTTCTGATCATCCTGGATTTTCTGTTGGTTGCTAGGACAGTAGCATGAAGGAGGCTTAGTGGCAGTGAGGAGAAGTATTGGTTTGCAGTTTTGGTGCTTTTCAATATTAAGAGCTAGACATTAGGGATGCATGGTTTTGACCATCACTCCATATTTTAGGCATGCAAAGGAATYGAATCAGAGGATTCCTCTGGAAGATCCTCATGTTAGCTTCTTGTAGTTTAGCTGTTGTACTTGGTTTATGTTTTCATAGCGGGTTTGGTGAAAGAAAATGCTTCCTCTTTCCTGCATTACTGGTACAACCCTGTTACGATTTTACTTCATGCACAGTAACTTTACTGTGAGCTTACATGATTGTGAGGGCAATTTCATATATTCCTTCAAAAAGAAGTTTCTCTGGAGTGCTGTGTCCAGTTTTTGGTTCCTATTGCAAAGAAAACATAGGTGCACTGGAGTGTGTCCAGGAAAGGTTGTGTGTGGCACTATGTGATGAGGAATGACAGGGAGCTGAGAAGAGGAATCTTGTTGCTGTCTTCAGTCACTGGTGAGTGGCCAGAGCAGTTCTTGGAGTTGCAGTGATAGGAGAAGAGGCAATGGCACCAGGCTTAAGCAAGGCAAATAATTCTTGGATGGTGGAAAATGAAAGCGTAGAACCAAGACATCATGAGCATCTCTGTGGCAGGAAATACTCTGTGAGCAATGTGCTGAGCAGCTGTCTTATGAAGCTGACCCAGCTCTCGATTGGACTGAGTATCTCAAGAGGTTCCTTTGAATCTGTATTATTCTGTGGTTTTTATTCAGCTAAGCCTGTCCCAGGTAGGCTCTGCTGGTGCAGCTTCACACATATCCAGATGTGAGTGACTTCTGTTGTACATGTAAGAATATTTAATGTGCCGCCTTGTAAAGACCAAACAGTGAAGTGTGGCCGCATGTCTGGTGAAAATTTCTCTGCTTTAGCCACATGGTGATTTAACCTTTAAACTTATTTATGAAGGATATCATTTTGTAAGGCATTGTGTAGAGCAAGACAGTTTCTTCTAATTYTTATTGTTTGCCTGTGTGCATCTAGCTTATGTGCATCTGGTGTAGAAGATATATTAACTTAAAATTTTAATTAGTTGAAAAGCAAATAATTGGTTATTCACCCTGAGCTTCTAATTTTTTTTTAGATTTTGAAGAACTTCACATCTGTTCATCTGTCCTATGTGGAATTGAAGCAAATGGGCCAGCAGCAGATTGGAAGTTACCCTGTTCACTTTCACCTTTGTGGGGATGTKGATGAAAAAGGAGGATATACTTTTAAAACTTACCTGGAAGGTCTTTCCATTCATCACTGTTTTTCCAGATGTGTGACTGTTCATGCAACTAATGGTTTGCTGGTAGGTGCAAGGAGAGTAAAACACCATGTTGGAATAAATGTTATAAAGACAATTGAGATGCCAAAATAGTCCCATCCCTTCTGCAAATTCAATGCTCAGCAGTGGTTTTCTTATTTCTGGAATAAATGAACTACTGCAAACAATAGTGTATTTTTAACAGTTCCCACCATTCTGTTTTTTCAGATTCTTACAGCAGCTGGCTGTGAGACAGCTGTAAGGCAGCTAAGCTCTCCAGACATAGCAGTGTGTTTGTAAGGGATAAATAAAACTATGTGCTTGAATCATCTGCACTGCTGATATCAAAACTTTACTGCAGCTGTGCCAAGACAGTAAAACTAGATGGTGTTTGTCAAATAAATCTTAGTAAATGCTGTTAGTGCTGACATAATGAACTTGTATTTGTACAGATAAAGGACACCATTGGCTATGACACATTAGGTCACTGTTTCTTCATAGAAGATGGCATTGAGCAGAGGAATACTTTGTTCCACAACCTTGGGCTACTCACAAAACCAGGCACTATTCTACCTACAGACAGAAATAGCAGCATGTGTATGGGGATTAGGGATAAGGTGTATGGAAGTTATGTCCCAGTGCCAGCCACAGACTGCATGTGAGTATGTCATGATGAAAAAGCAAAACCCAACCAGCTGCAGTTAAAACTGCTGATGATCTTTTGACAAAATTCAGAGGGGAACATTTTTGTTGATAATTTAATTAATGCAAGCACCTTAAATGTGGTACTAGTATTTAAAAAATAGTAATAAAAATTTGCATTTAGTCTTTTATTAATGAAAAATGTTGGTTTATAGGAATATTGTTGTTTCTTGTGATAGYTGGGGCCTTAAAATTCTATTGAACATCTTCACAATTGCATAAATGTATGCATATTCCCAAGTTGTCACCACTGTTTTTTCTGAATACCACTTATTTCTTGTGAAAGTTTCTTAGAACACTTTATCACTGCATGGGGTATCTGTACACCATTAAATACAATATTTTGCACTAAAATAAAAGAAAAAGGCAACTTTGACTTCTACATGTGGGAGGTTTTGTGATTTTTGTTTTGAATGTAAAGTGACTTCATCAGGTTAGCTTTTTCTGATGTGCTTGTTATAACGGTGAGGTAATTTGTATTGGAGTTAGAGGTTTTCTGTAGTAACTTGTGTCTGAATAATATTTCAGGGCTGTTTCAACATTCTGGATTTCTCATCCCAACAATCATCTTATAAATAATGCAGCAGCAGGCTCACAGGTGAGGCATATGGGTGTAATTCATCACAAACTCCTCATGTCAGTGGCATTTGTAAAACCTGTAATGTTTACACTGCCAGATATACATGTATTCTTATGCTTTTGTGTAATAATCCTTTTATGTTTGACACTGTATTGCCACTGATGGTGCAAGGTGTGTCTARGCGTGCATTTAAGAGATGCCAAAAATCTTTTTGTGGCAGGAACAGAGGAGATTGCTTGTTTGTAGTTATTAGACCTGACAATAGTCTTACTGTATACATGTAGAAATCTTTTTATTTCCACAGAACTGGTGCATTTCATATTAAGTCTTTTGTATTTTCTGTAGGTTGTCATGAGTTTAGTGATAGCTCTGCAAGAGCTGTAGTCACTGGAATGAAAAATGACTACAGAAGGGTGTTAATTGTGTAAGAAACAGCTAAAACACTTTTTTTCTTCAGTGCTAGTCAATTGTTTCCAGCCAGTGACTGCTGATACAGTTTTGCTTGTTCAGAACCTTGTGTTAGTGCAAATGCTTTGTCACAGGTGCCTGTAAAGTAAAGCTCTGTACGTGTTGTGGAGGAGGGGGCTGGAGTCTGTTCTACACTGGATAAGAGGCTGAGTGAGATATGTAAGGTTTTTAATTGGATCTCTCTGAAGAGATCAGTTGGAATGGAAGATAGGAAAGTTTGTTAATTGTTTTTACAAAGACTTCTGTTTTGGAAGASTATGAGCCTGTGTATTCTTAGCCACAGATCGTTTAATAAGTTGTTATCAATAAATAGAATAGAATTCAAAAAGGTTAACTGAGTTGAAATATCTAGAGTATGAAAAAAATYGGAAAATTTTTTTATGCGTTTTGTATGGTCTAATTTTGGTTGGTTTTGTTGTGGGTTTGTTTTTGATTATTTGTTTTGACAAACTTTTCTATTTGACTGTCTGCCACTGGGACACGCCCATCAAATTAAACCAGCTCTTTTCTGATCAGCACAATGTCTCCCCATCTTGTCTGCGTTATGCAATATACCTAGTTTAGGCTTTGCAGGCTAAAACAGCGTCTTTGATCTGGTGCTTAGGTCCTGCAAGTGCAACTCAATCCAGTGGATGTCACTTCCTTTTGATAGCAGGATGTGCCTGAATGGAGCAAGGGTTTGTGGTAACAGTTTGGCCACTATGATGCACCTCCCTTGCATGGATGTAAACACATTGATATAAAGGGACTGCAGCTTACTGTGTTTCAGAAAAAAAAAATGCTTCAACTTAGTTCATAAAACCTTTCCCTACAGAGCTTTTGYTGGTATAAGCTAGAGCAATTCATAACCAAATAATTCCATTTTTCCTCCCAGTTCCTTAATTATGCAGTGAATCCTCTTGTAAGGGAGTGTATTAGAGGAGAAAAAAAAAATGGCTATTTCTGAATGCTTGCAGATGCTTAACAAGCTCTTAAGTTTATCTGTTTTTCAAGCATCAGGGTGGGTTTTGGATAAAATTTACTTGAGTCTGCCAAGCACAGAGCTGTATTTAATTATATATGAGGTAAGATTTTGGTATTTTTATTAATGGAATATCCATATTTGCTTTGTAATGATTAATCACCAAAAATGTCAGTGTGTCATCATTACACAGTGGGATGGGAACGTTACTGTAAAGTAAAATTTCCACCAGTGTTTGGAAAATTAGAATATTCTTGGAATGAAATGCATGAAATCTTTTAAGACAGGGTGAATCAGCTTTATCCATGTTTCTTGAAAAGGGTGATGAATATTTTTTGTGGGAGCACTCAGTGTATCTTTAGCTACTGTTTAACACTTTAATGTGCTTTGTGTGGTGATTCGTTTTTTATTTTTTAGGGGTACATGGCATATGGTCTGGCAAAATTTTTCATGTATGTAGGTGTCTCCTGTGCTTGTGTTTTCATGATGCCATCGCTTGCAAACGTGGATGTGGTGGAAAGAGAAATTTTGTGGGTTGCATTTAGCAGATAAATCCAGCTTCTTTAAGAGCAGAGATGTTGAGAAAATTTAGAAAATGAGCAGATACTAAAATTATTACTGCATTGTTGGCACAGTGCTCTGAACTGGCCAGATTTCTTGATGTAGTTTTTTTTTACCTGTATTCTGAAACCTCTTGTAGTTTTTTTGGCTCTGCCATTTAAATTTTGATAGGAGCAGGGATGAACCAACCTTAATCAGACTGCAACAGTAAGGAAAAGAGGAATGATTTTGAATATTTTACTATGAGTAGTATTATCTAGTAGCAAAAGAAAAKCAAGTGTGTAGGTTGACATGTAACTGAACTGCAAAAGTTACATTAACTTGGATGCTTTTCTGCTTTGAAATATTAGAACATCTTAAATATGTGAYGTTAAATGCCTTCACTGAGAAGCAAAACAGTTTTTGGTGCACATTGTCCACTAGMATATAGCCTTATTTGCCAAGTCCCACTTTTTCACTGATCAAACAGATGTTTGTACACTTTGTTTTTAAATCTATATTCCAATGCATGCGGTTGGTTTGGTCTATGTTTTTATTTGCATCTTTACTTAAAATGTCCCAAGTTCAACTTAGCAACACTTACTCTGWGAATAGATGTATCATCACCGATAGTAGTATCACAATCACTTATAAGTGATGTTATTTTCTCCTGTCTTGCAGGATACTGGAATATGGTATTTGTTCCACAGGGTTGCTACAGGAGATTCTCACAGTTTAGCCATGGAAACCAAATCAGAACTTACACCCCTAGGAATCTTCTATAACAACAGAGTTCATTCTAATTTTAAGGTAATGTGTTATCTTATTAAAAAAAAAGTGGAGATCTTTATTTCTCAATATTCTTTATTAGAACTTGTCTGTTTACATTTTAAGGTGGTTAGGAGATAGATTTTGTGCCGTGTTTGAACTGTGCTATAGAACAATGAATAATYGGGATAGGTGTGTTTTCCAGTCACATTTTGAGTATTCACTTTCATATCCTCATAAGACACAATCAACTAAAATCAATTAATACTTCAAATAAARTATTTTTTCTCAGAAAAAAGTAGCTTTGTTTTCTACTCCAAAGAAAGCTGACCCTTGAAGAATCAAGTGATTCATCTAATACCTTGCTGCAGTAGCTACAATATATTTTTCTGAGTCTCCAGTGTACAGTAACTCAGGTGTTTGCACATGGTGACACAGTCTCTGGCTAGTGATTAAACTTCAATATTGCCTTCAGGAGCCTAGTTATTTGTAACAGTTTTCTGACAGAATTTTCAGCCTACAGTCAATGAGAAATGTTTTGTTAGTATGACTTTCAAACCTTTTCACATTTCAGCTGAAGTTAAAGTTGTTAAAGCATTTCATTTGGAATCTAGCCACTCTGTGTGTGTATAAATATAATATTTACATTTACAAAGCCACCAAACTCTAAAATACTTATTTGTGTTAGGYTGCTGCAGGAGATTCTCATAGTTTAGCCACTAAGATCTTATAGAATCATTATTGGATGTTTTTTTGCAAAGTGAAACTGATTTTACTTGGCAGTTGGTTTTCTGGGATACCAAGAAATGATGCAATGTTTTATGGAAGTTGTGTTAACAGTGTGTTCGGGACTGTATGGYATTTTCTTCAGATTGGAATTAAAACATACTGAATACAAAAGTGCATTGTGAAAGAAGATTTGCAGCTGTATAGATAATACAATCTTTAAACAAGGGTAGCAGTTTCTCTGTTGAAAGAGAGCTCCACCAGCAGGTCTGAGATTCTGCTTGTATGTAAGACTCAATTGTAATCTTAATTTGGATCAGAGATTAAAGTAGTTGTAGGTATTTGTATGTAAGTGAGGTTAAAGAGCATAAATGCTTCCTCATGCTTTTATTTTCTCAAGTAATTTTTTTCAGACTGGGTTATTGAGTTTCAAGCTTATGACTGCTTGGACCAAAAAAGTCTTTAGTGTTAAAGGTAGTTTAGTTTTAAAGTGAAATTCAAAAGGATTTTTCACAGTGGGTTTTGGGTTTTCTTTTCTTTTCCATTTGTGAGAATAATTTGAATTCACCACAAGATTGTCTTCTAGATTTTCCAGAATAGCATCTGGAAATAAGTGTAAAACCTCCAATAGATGTTGTGAAAGAAGTCTGACGTGAACTTTGATCATTTTCCATTACTTTTTTTTTTTAAATCACAGATAATTCCTTTCCTTTTAGCACATTACATTAATGGACATTTTAGTTCATTATATTAATTATCTAGTATTCCCTTAGACAATATGCCAGCTAAAGCCAAACTGAAAGACCTGAGAGTTTCTAATATGTATATGGAATGTAATGTTTAAATTAAAAAACTTTCATGCTTACTATACGTTTAATTTTGGATAGTATGAATTTTCTTTCCTTGCTTGTTTCAGGCTGGTTTGTTTATTGATAAGGGTGTTAAAACAACTAATGCTAGTGCTGATGATCCCAGGGAATACCTTTGTTTGGACAACAATGCAAGGTAAATGATATTTTCTTTCAAGTGAGTGAAAAATGGCAAAGTTTTGAGACTGCTCTTACATTCACATGAGGAAAAATCCTTTTAAAACAATTCAATAATTTGTAAATTACAAACAGTAAGTTCATGTATGTTCTTTTCCCTCATTCCCACCATTTCCTCTGTTTTTATGAACAACAGAGGTGGTGTCTCTTAAAGGATTTGGGTTTCCTCTGAACTTTTKCTCAGGATAGTTTTCATCCTCTTAGAAGACACTGTTTTAAACATGCATTGCTGTTATGCTTAAAATGTTTTCTGGAATTACTGCTGATAGGAAAATATTCCTTTAAAATCTTATCCTCTGATTCACGAGTCAGTTTTAACTAATTGTTAGAAAAAGGCTTCAGTAATACATCCACTTACCTTTCCTGCTGAATGTTTCTGCTGTTCCTTCTAGACTTGGAAGTCRCAGCTCAGTGGTACAGTTTTGATGAAGGCTACTTGCAGAGGTGGTACAATAAACCRCATTTTCCTTAGTTTACAGAGTGAGAGAAAAAGTAATTGAGAGTCTAGGAGAGTTCCAGGTTATTCTGTRCCTGTTTAGTCTTATCCTGAACTTCAAGTAAAAGAACCTGGGAATATGGTTGAATGACAATATTGGATCACTGTGTCTGTCAATATTTTATTGTGACAACTAAGCATTAGGGCTGAAAATATGGTTCATAGGATTTTTATTTTCAGGTGACCTGTGTTTAGGATGAGAACAGTTAAGGTACTGCTGCAGATGCAAGGAGGAAAGTTCCTAATTTTGGCATTACTCAATACTTCATAATTTGGAAATGAACCTGTTTTGAGAGAAAGCCCATATAACCCTTATGGTTTACCTCAGTCATCAAGGGATCATTACAGATAGTCAAGGGGAACTTGAGAGGGGCAGAATGCTCTCTTAAGAGCCTGTAGTGTGCTGAGGATGCACAAAACTCYGTGTGTGAAATTGGGTYCATGTTTTCTCAGCAGAAAGAAAAGGAATGAAGCACTGCATAACTACATGAGGTCCCTAATCATTGTGCATGGAACCAGACTGGAGGGGTTAAAATGTTAGTTGAGAAGCCTGAGACTGTCAAAACTTAACATTACCTGTTTTCTGCTTCCTCCCTTGGATGGGGTGAGGCAGATCCAAGCAAAAGAGCATTAGGTGATTCAAATAATGGAYATAGATGTCTGTACCCACTCAAAATGCCTTTTTGCAATTTTAAAAAATGTATTATTTTTTCACTGGAGTCTTGGGAATAATGAAGTGAAAACATCACCAGTTCTTAATCAGGCTGTTTCCTCATATTATTTAAACTATATTCCAGTCATAATTTACTGTACAAGACCATTTTGCTAGCAATACAAAAAAAAAAAAGCTCAGGTATGCCTAAATTAGCACTCCTGTGTGTCAGAAGAGTTTAGAAGATTTGAAGGACCAATTAGACAAATGTCCAGGCTGCTCTTGCATAGCTAATGTCAGCCTTCCTTCCCGGGAGCTTTTAATTCCCTCCATCAAACTTGCACATTAATGCTTCAGTACAAGTGGGGAGGAAAACAAGGAAAAGGGGATAAAGGCAGGTTAAAGGTAGCTAAAGGAACTTAGGGAGACTAAGCAAGAACATGTGACAGTTACTGGAAAAAAAAAGTTTCATTTTCCTGCTTCATTATATCCCAGCGACTCTTTTCTAGTACTAGAGAGCCRGAGTTGTACCTGCTTTTAGCTTTTTTCATTCCAAACATGAAGAAGAGTTGAATTTGCCCATCACATGAATGTTTATMTTTCATGCTTACTCTGCACAACATATATGACACATATAAAATAAAAAGTTTTCTTATACTGAGTGTTTGTCTCTTCCAGGTTTCGACCTCATCAAGATGCAGACCCTGAAAAGCCCCGAGTTGCTGCCCTGATTGACAGATTAATCTCTTTCAAAAACAATGATCATGGGGCCTGGGTCAGGGGAGGGGATATCCTCATTCAAAACTCTGGGTAGGTGTTCAGAGACAAACAGCTGCGTGCTGTTAAGAAGTTTTCCCTGAAGCTTTGTTTATGAAGGTACATTACCACAGGGTTATAGGAGTGGAACTTATCAATATCATGATCAGCTTTCAAACCATCCCATAACTTCGAATATGCAAGTTTATATGTGATTAGWTCTGCCTTAAACAGCAAAAAAAGAACTGTACTGAAAAGAGCCATAAGAGCTGSTAGAGGCAGTAAATTTAGACTAGGATTTCTGTTGTCTCCCTGAAGCTCTCAAGTTGTACTTGAAATGTGTAGAAAAATTATTTGATTCCTTTTTAACGACAATGCTTTTAGAAAAGTTAAGTATGTGGCGATTCTAAGTTCCATTAATAGAAAAATTCAAGCTTTTTTTCAGTGCATAGCAGGATGTGCTCTTATATTAGCCAATTGTAGGATAATTCAGAAAAAAAAATTGATGCTTTGGACTTTCTTGTAGGTTTGCGGACAATGGAATAGGTTTGACATTTGCTAGGTGAGTACTTTGTTAATAATTTCTGTTTCCATGCCTAGAAGCTTAGAACATTGATATGTGTCTATTAAAATTAATTTATATATTTTCATAAGGTTGCAGTTTCAGTTTGAGGCCTGGTTGTATTTCCAGTGGTGCAGGTGATTTTACAGAGTCTGTAAACTGACACTTTAGAGCAACCTSTATTTGGTTTACACAATAGTTTGCTGCCTCTTTTCCAGAAAGGCTATGTTGATCCAGGTATTCTTGGTATTGTATGATTCCTTAGGCAGTATTTTATCATCCTCCTCAGCTGAAAGTGAGTAATTGAAAAGAAGGGAGGTGAGCATTTAACAGGGGTAGCGTCTCTTTCTAATGAAAAAATCAAGTAACTTAGGTAGTGAGCTGAAATTGCTGCTATTTAGGTTATGAGGAGCTGGTTCTAGGACTGCARAAGGGGGCTGTGAAAAAAAATCCTGAACTACCAAGGGAGTTAGAAACTTTAATGTTTGGTTCTGTGGAACATTTCAGGGAGTTAACCTCTGTTACTGTTAATGATCAAATCTATTGTTCTGTGCATGAAATCTATACAGGAGGATTGTTATAAAAGTGAAAGTAGTATGCCTTGGTATAATCATCTGCTGAAGGGCTTTACTAAAGACTTATCTCTGATGTTGCTTTGGTAGTGATGGGAGCTTCCCAAATGATGAAGGTGCCAGCCAGGAGGTATCGGAGTCACTGTTCATAGGTGAGAGCAAGAATTACGGGTTTCAAGGTGGACAGAACAAATATGTGGGAACTGGAGGAGTAGACAACAAGACACGCACTCTGCCTAGAAATCGGTAAGTACGTAATGAATGAAGGAGTAGAAGTACAAGAAATATTCTCTGTATCATGTGTAAGCAGCCTTCTTGATTGACCTGTGAGATTTTAATACTGCGTTGAAGGTAATGGTCTCTTTTTCTTTTCAATGCTGCATGTGTATCTGTGTCACTCTCACCTTTTTGCTGAGGCAGGTTCATCTGATGGTTCCACAGGTTACTGTTCTGTAGCAATTTGAGTTATCCTATTTAAATGAAACCTTAGTCTTAAAAAACATTCAGGTCTGGAAGAAAGCTTCCAGGTAAAGAATTTTGAAGGTCAGTTTGCAATCTGTGAAAAAGCACAGTCTGTGACCATGATCATTTTCTCTTTGACTTGTGCTGATGCTGGTTTAACGTTTTATCAAGTCCTACTCTTGTCTCAGAATAGGAATATTTTGGTCTAAGCCCAGGCAGAAATGGAGCCCCACACAGCCACTCCCCTTCCTTCACCTCCTCAGATGAGGGAGACAAAAGACAGAGATCTTGAGCTGACATAGGAACAATATTGTTAACAAAAGTGACTAAAAGAAGGTGATTTACGAAAAAATACGCACTGCTCGACCTGGCACTGGGTGGCCTCCAAGACAAAAAAATGAAATGGCCAAAAAGACGGTCAGCACCCCACAGCTTCCTTCCAGTGGACAAGCCCTCTGGTCAGGACCAGTGTAACCCCACTGTTCCCCTGGAAAAAGGAACACCCTCCCTTCAGGAAATAAGAGTCCCTTTCCCTGCCTCCCAGCCATGATGTAAGATGGTGTCAAGCAGCACAATGTCTTGGCCATGCCCACATGGCTSCAGGCTTTGTCTTCTCACATCCTTGCCAAAACTAGGACAAAGGGTGCAGTGGGCCCAGGCCACCCTAGTTTTTTGTGGTTTAGCCATTGAAAGGAAGAAATTAATGTGGTGGTGATATATGAGTTATTCAGTCTTATTGAGTGGAATTGCGGGTTGGAAGGGGCCTCTGGAGGTCATCTTATCCAACGCCCCTGCTCAAGTGTCACAGTAGRGCTTGTGTTCCAGGACCACATTCAGGTATTTTTAGAATATCTCCAAGGATGGATTCTCCACAGCTTCCCTGGACAACTTGTGCTAGTGCTCTGTCACCCTCTCAATGAAACAGTTTATCCCAATGTTTAGCAGGTACCTCCTGTTCTTYGTCTTGTGCCCATTGTTCCTGATACTGTCACTGAGAATAGCCTAGCTCCATCTTCTTTGCACCCTCCCTTCAGATGATATTATACAATGAGATTCCTCCCCAGGCCTTTTCTTCTCCAGGTTGAACTGTGTTTCTTCCCATGAGAGTACATGTGTTCCAGGAAAAAGAGTGTTTCTTCCCATGAGAGATGCTCTGTGGCCCTTTGTTGCACTCTCCAGTATCTCCGTATCTGTCTTGTACTGGGGACAAGCGCTYTAAGTGTTGCTTCACAAGTGCTGAAAACAATGGGAAGTATCACTTCCCTCACTTTGCTGGAAACATTTCTCACAGTGCAGCCCTGGATACCTTTTCCCTCTTTGTGGCAAAGGCACGTGGTTTGGCTTAGGATCAGTTTGGTTTCCATCAGGATCCATAGGTCCTTTTCACTGGTGCAAAATGTTGTTTCTCCCAACGTGCAAGAGCTTGCATTTGCCTGTGTTAAATTTCACCAGGTTCCCATCTGCCCATTACTCCAGCCTGTCAAGRTCTGTCTGGGTGGTGGCACAACTCTCTGGAGTATAGGCTGCTTCCCTCAGTTTTGTGCCCTCTGAAGACTTGGCTTATAGGCTATACTTGGCCTGATTATCTATATCACTAAGGAAGATAATGAACAAAACTGGGCTCAGTATTGACCCCTGGGGTAGATCACCAGTTACTGGTCTACAAGTAGACTTTGTGCCATCACCTTCTCAGCCCAGCCATTCAGCTGTTTCTCAGTCCATCTCACTGTCTTATCCAGCCCATACTTTGTGAGGATCTTACGGGACACAGCGTCAAAAGTCTTACTGCTGTTTTGGTAGACCATGTCCACTGCTCTCCCCTCAGCTACCAGACCTGTCATTTCATCACAGAAATTTATCAGCTTCTCCTTGGTGATTACTCTGTATTATCCATGTTATTCGTTCCTGATGACCTCCTAGTCCTTCAGGCACCTAGAAATGGTTTCCAGGACTAATTGCTCCATCACCTTCCGGRGGGTCAAGCTAAGTCTTACCAGCCTGCCATTCTGTGGGTGTTCCTTCTTCAAGTTACAAGTGACATTTGCTTTCTCCAGTCTACAGTCACTTCCAGCATGCCATGATCAATCAAAGAGCAGGYGGTATTATTTTTCTGCTGTATTTCTCATATTGGAAAAGGGGCGCATTTGCAAATGGACGGTGATAGCTCTTCTAACAGAAAGATTTAAGAGTGGTGGATTTTTGGCTCATTAGAGAAGTGCAGAAACCATATTTCCTTTACTAAAATCTATCTTGCGAGCCATTATCTAATTGTTGTTTTCTCTCAGAAGAAATGTATTTAACACACATTCAGGCGTATCATGGTTTTTATTACAGGATGGTATAAATGTCTGCTTGCATTAACAGGACATTTCCAATCAGAGGCTTTCAGATTTATGATGGACCTATTCACCTTACCAAGTGCACATTCAAAAACTTTATGGCAACTCCAGATAGATTTACCAGTGCAGTTGGATTCTTGATGAAAAATCCGTGGCAGATGACTCCAAAAAATAACATTTCTCTTGTGAAGTTTGGTCCAAATGTAAGTTTATTGCAAATTTTCCTTGAGTCTTGCAAATGGTTTTCATTTCTTCTTGTGTTTAACATATGTAGACAAGAGCTGTAGGTCATYCTTTCTGTGCATACCTACTGCAGAGTTTGTCTCCTGGCTGGAGGTCACCCAGWGTGTATCCTTTGTTCCCTGAGAAAAAACAATACCAACAGAGATGTAGGATTTGTTACAATAAATGATTCATGGTTTGTGGTAAACCTAAAATGAAATTTTTGTAAGATTTTGTAAGGTTTGGTATATCCTTAGTAATGAATTTTCAGCAGCAAATATTAACAGTGTTCAGAAGCAAAAGCTGGCCTGAGCCTGTTACTAAAGCCCAGCATAACTGTTTTGCAAGATTCTGCTGTCCTTATTGTAAAGTTTTTAATCAGCTTTGTCAAATTTGTTTCTGCACATGTGCAAATGTTAGTCTGTGTTCCACCTGGTGAAAAGGAAATAAAAAATTTCATTGTTGTTGTCAGGTTTCTTTGAAAGCCTTCTTTGGAAAGCCTGGTCCCTGGTTTGAAGAAGGAGATCTGGATGGTGACAAGAACTCAATATTTCATGATCTAGATGGTTCAGTGACTGCTTACAGGGATACCTATGTGGGCCGAATGGATAATTACTTGATTCAACACCCCAAATGCATTAATATCACAGAATGGAATGGAGTGGTTTGCAGTGGGAACTATGCACAGGCTAGTATTTTTGGCTTTTTGTTTTGGGCAAACCTATGCAACTACTTGTTGAGTCAGATAGTGTAAGAAATACAGAATTACCCGTCTTTGGATTTCAAAWTTTTTTTACTTTTAAAAATGCTTTTATTCATATTATACTTTTCAGCCAATTTTGTATATATCATGTTTCCTCTCAGCAATACTGAGGRTACAATATTAGATGCTGAAAGATAACTTAGCAGTTCTGTCTTGCAGCCGTGTCTGCTAAAACATTTTTATATTGAAGATGTCTTCCACTCAAGTTCTGTCTGCTTTTTTCAAAAGAGTGGATTTTAAAGGGTTTGTTTTGTTGGTTGMTTTTCTGGAGATGTTAAATACCAGCTTCTGATTATGAGTCTTACAGGTTTGATTCCCATTTTGATTCCTTTTCTGCATGGCCAAATGTCAWTATGATTATTTTTTTTTCTCTTCCTTACCTGTTTTTGTCTGTAAAATGGTAAAAATCTATAGTAGTTTTGTGAAATAGGACTTTCATTCACAAGACATTTGTGTATAACATAACTCAGAACATCAAATGGTAGCATTTTGGTCAATAATGTACTGATTGTGCTTCAGTATTTCATTTTCTTTTGCACAGAGGCCAAACCTTCCTCTTTTCACCCTCTTTAATATCATGTAGGTTTATGTCCAAACATGGAATGGACAGAATCTTTCCATGACTATYGTCCGAGATGAGTATCCAGCCAATCCCATGGTTCTTCGAGGCATTAATCAGAGAGCAGCTGCCTTTCAGCAATACCAGCCAGTAGTGATGCTTCAAAAGGGCTATACAATACATTGGAATGGAAAAGCTCCAAATGTTACCTATCTGTATCTCATTAACTTCAACAAGTATGTTTACTTTCTTTTGTGACTTTGATCCGTAAGGCAGTACTGAAGTTATGTCCTGCAAGATTACTGTGCCTGAGTTTGCAAACCAAAACAGGTTGGGGTTTTTTTCATAATTACAAATACCAAAGTATGAAAAGCATCAAGCAATAGAYCTGCACCTGGAGTTAAACACTTGTCCAATATAGTGTCTTCAAGGAAAAACCTTTGGAGAAGAAATAGTACAGAGTGAAGTTGAGCAGAATTGGTGTTGAATAGTTTATCATGTTTGATTTTGTTGGCAGATGAACTTATTTTATATCTCTAAAGCATACAATCAAATATATCAGAGAATCTGAGGTTTTTTTAATATTTAATGAAAGACTGCAGATTTGGTCATCTGGTTGAGGGTTTAGCAGCTATTTCTTTTTTTTTGAGTGATCTGTGTGTTCCGTACTGACATCTAAAATGTTCCTACCATATTTTGGTTTCAGGAATGACTGGATTCGTGTTGGTCTTTGTTACCAACCAAAGACAGATTTTGTTATAGTATTGGAAACCTTTCAAAGGCGCTCATCTGCTTTGTCAAGCAAGGTGGAGCGCTACACACCTGTATCTTCGATGATGGAGCTTGAAAAGAATCGATCAGACAAGAGGTTTTACTTCGACAACAGTACTGGGTAACTTTTGTAATTTGACTCTACTAGGAGATGTTGTTTAACCTTAAAATGTCCAGTCTGATAGTGTTAAAATCAACTGAGACACCTGCACAAGAAGAAAGCTGTTCAGAAGGACCCCAAAACCTCTTTGGGAGAATGATTATATGTCTTTAAATCTCCAGAGTACTGTGGCTGTTACTGAAATAMTTCTCACAGACCAAGACAGTTACCAAAGATATTTCCAACCCTATGTCTAGGAAAAATACAGTATCTGGTGTGCTGCAGAGCCATGCCCTTCAGGATTTAATTTCTTAGTCGTCAGAGAAAATGTATCTTCTTGCTAAACTGAAAATTCTAAAAATTTCCAAAAAGCTTTCTCTTCCAGCATTTAAAAATTGTATTTCTGAAAATCCCAATCTGTTTTCAGCTATCTCAAAASAATTTAAAAGTCTTAGCCTCTCTTTCAGAAGTACTTCTGACAGAGGCCACTAGGATCCTTCTGAGAGGTTTAAGATATAGTCAGCTTTCAATAAATTAAGTCCTATGTACATCACTTACATGTTTTGTGAATGTTGGTCTTCAATTTAGAATTGTTCTCATGTAGTTTGTTCTTTTATCTGTTACTGTGCCTGTCTGTAGTAAATATGCAAATTAGTGTAGTTTTTGAAACAACATTTGTGTTGCTTTGTGTAAGAGCTAATACGTAGTAGAAGAACTACCACTCTTCTGTGAATATTATCAACCACTAYACCTTAAACTGCATTTCCAGGCATTTGAAGTAGCACAACTACTTTGTCCCATGCTGGTGGGTAAAACTGAAGATCCAAACAGTTGCCACTGCTTTCCTACAGAGATCTATGACCAAGGAAATAATTCATGCTCTGCAATTAGGTTTTTTTCCTGTAAGCCACTGGTCTGAAGACTGTTTTGGTTTTTTTTGGTTTTTTTTGCAAAATATCTGCATTTATATTAATGTCTCCTTTAAGTGTTGAGAATGTTAGATAAGTCATTAAATACTTCCTAACTCTAGTAAACTGTAAATGCTTTGAAAAAGTGTGGACAGTGGTGCGGAAACTAATACTGTAGTTTCTCTGCCTCTTAAAATCATGAAATATGGCTGCTAAGATTTGACATAATCCTGTATTTCCTATAAATTTGTATTTCACCAGTTAATTTAGATTATTTTTCCTCTTTTTATGTGTAGGTTACTGTTTTTATTTCTTCAAGCCAAATATAATAGGGATGGTCACAGTTATTGCTCATCTCAGGGATGTGAAAGGATCAAGATTGTGACCAAAGATTCATCAAAAGGGATAAGTAATTGCATGGCAAAAGCTTACCCAAAGTACTACCAAGTACCAACCATCATAAAGCAGATGCCAGGAAAAACTACTGTACCATGTACAAAATGTGGCACAACTCAGGTAAAGTAAAATAAGCAAAACCTGTCATGAACTGTAGAATTGGTGATGCTGTCTACTCAATTTAAGTCCACATTTCAGTCTTTCAGCACAGGATACTGCACTTAGCACCTTGCGCTGGTCACCTTGTTAATCTTCTTGGACTCCTTGAAGGCTGGAGTCCTTTCTGTRGCACAAAGTTTTCAGGTTTTTTTCTTTTCTTCTTTGGTTCAACTCTTGCTCCAAGGGCTACAGAAAAGGATTATTGGTGGATTACTGGTGCAGGTGGATTAATGTCTTGCACTTTGGTATTATCTGTGCTACATGGAGAGCTTTTCTGCAGCGACCTGCGTGGCCAACCTTCTCTTTGCTTGGGTGTTCGCTTATTAACGTGAATGTGAAATTGTCTCAGCTATACAACTGAGAAAAGTATTGAAATTAGGGGATAAAATAYATTGCACTATGCATAATTGTATTTATTAGGATTGCTAGTACCATAAATAATGCTGCTGACAAATGGATACATTTTCTTGGAGCATAGGCTGTCCATTATAAAACTGTGCATGATGAAGCGTCGAAGAAACATCAGTATGTGTACCTAACTGTTGTGTTTGATATCCAGGTGGTATTCACCAGTGATCCTCACAAAAACTACCTCCTTGTGCAGATTAATTCATCTGATGAAAAAGAGTCAAGCAGAAGTCAGCAAGCATTTATAAATGTAAGTATTCTTTATTGTTTGTTTTCTTAAATATAATTTTAGGAGTTTATATTGCAACAGTTGTACAGCTCTACATAATGCTGACCTCAATTTTCTTTACTTGAAGAGAGTTTGTTGAGTTCGTTGTTTAAAAAACAGCGTTTTTAAAAGTTAAAAGGCTTATGTTACAGGCTTCAAAGCTCTATTTTGTATTTGTATCCTATCTGCTGAAGASAAAAGTTAGTGTTTAAAACGTTCTGTTCCATGTCTAAACCTGTGTTGGTATACATTTATGGCTGGTTTTGGAAATAAACAAATCAYATAACCTAACAATTTGTTAGGTTAAATCCATTTTGTCGAACTTGTCTTGCTGCAAACAGATTAGCAAGTTAATAGGGTGGGTCATGCAAGCCATTAAGTTTTGCTAAAGTCCTCTAAATGGCAATTACTAAAGAATCAGTAGATTTCTGTATTGTTCTCTTCTGGCCCAAATAAACCCAGTGACATGGAATGGTATAAAAAGTCATTTAGTTGCCTTTTCCAATCAGATGCTGAAGTAGGCTTAATGTGATAGTGAAATACCATTTGCAGACACCCTCACACCACAGAGTTTAGTCTGCACATGCCCTACGTTGGCCTGGCTGAACCTTCAGTTATCCAGGTACACAAATGGCACATGAGCTGAATAACTTTTGCAGCTGCTAAGGAACGTGTGTTCCATATCCAAAGCAGCTAGAGCACTCAGTAGGAAGAAAGTAGGCTGGAACCAGCCTGCTGCAGGGATCAAGTAACTTTATTCTTGTCGAGAAAGTCCAGGTGGTTCAGTGCTGAATTTTAGCTTCCCAAAGCCGCAGCAGTGACTGAGGCAGATAGTTGGTCACCTGGAATGTGCAATATTCCTAGAGAAGCTACAGATTTAATGCTCCCATGCAATTTCAAAAGTCCCATTAAGCAGTGTCCTTTCAAAGGGAAAATTGAAGAGATATTGGGAGAAGCAATTATTTGTAAGGAAATTACAAATGTCTAACCTAGAATAAGGTCAACCCTGAGTGTAGTAGAATTGCTGTTTGATTCATAAGAACTTCCTTTTCTCTCTTTTTCTTCCTTTTCAGGTCAATGGCACCATGTTTTTCTTCAAGGATAATGGTATACTTATTGTTGTAGTAGATGCCTGCACTGGCACAGTGTTGGGAAACAAATTATTTTCTGGAGTAGACATTAGGCGTGTAGATGGATATTTAAAATCTGGAATTCCACAAAGGTATGTGCAATGACCACTCTTTTCCAGTATGTCCTGTAGGCTGCAGCTCTGCTCTCTGACATGGATTTAAGTGTTGATGAACAGATGATACAGGAGCACTGGAAGTGAACAAACATATGTCTAAGTTGAGATGAAAGGAGAAACATAGGAGTAATTTATTGGACAGTTTAGTCTTATTTGAGAAAACAAAGCAAATTTGGAACACTTACCRTTTTCTGGTGTTGCCTTTTTCCTCAAAAATAATATTCTTTAGCAAAGTGTCATATAATAATACTTCTTTACTTAAAACAAGAATAAGTTTTTGTTTAATAAGGACACTGGCAAGGACTGTGTGAAGGATAGAGTGTTCTCTCCCTATAGGGAGCAAATCCTTGATGACTATATAGTGTCAGAAAAAATCGTTTTAATTTGCTAATTTTGGATCAATACCTAAACTYGATTTTTTGGGTACAAAATATTACACTGTATTTAAATAACACTCTACAATGATTTTTAAGTTAAATTTTAAAGTCAGTTTAAAAACAAGAAGTACTAAGTACTGCTTTCAGAAAAGGATTAGCTATTTCCATGTCATAAGTACTCTTAAGGARTTGGACTGTGAGGGCAACTAGCTGTAAAGGTGTGTGGCAGAGTATTAAAAAAAACATGTTTACAACAGCTGCTGTGTCTGTACTGTTCCTGCTGCAGGTCTATCATTCTGCTGAGCACAAGAGGTGATGTAGCAATTCCTAATAATTTAGCAGAAGCCTTAATGTCCCTGGGGACAGCAAAACCACCTTATCTTCAGAGCAACGGTGGGTGCAAATGTTTCGCATTTCTTTGACACCACCCTAGTCTTTGTATTTATGTTGGCTGGTGAAAAGGGTGTGTGAAGAGGATGCAGCTGGTGGAGGGTGGTTGCCAGTTTGCACTGGTCTGGCTGCTGGGTGTCAGCTCTTGCTGAGAGGGGAGGTGGGCAGCTCTTCAACAGATGGGGCAGACAGCCCTTCCCTTTGCCCATTGTGTGAGGCTTGTTGCAAACAGAGAAGTAATTAGCAGTTCTTTGTGCCTGTGGATTGCACAAAAAAGAGTCCCAGACTTTTTTCCTAAAGCCTGTATTTTGTGCCTCACCCAGCAAATCTATTTTTAAGCAATCTGTGCCTGCCTAGTATTTCCTGTTCTAAAAACTTGAAGCTAGAAATGAGAAGCTCTTGATATTTTCAGGGATAGTGAGTTATAGGCCACATGGGATAGCTCTCATCTGTTCAGGGTGATGGCACAAGTTGTGTTTGAGAAATGAGGTTTTATAACTGTCCAGTTAGCTGTATTTTCAAATTAAGATTTCAGGGTATTTAATACTAAATAGTGAAAAAGGAAATTGCAAATCATTATTTCCTTGTGGGCTGCATGTGAAGTTGAGGGTGGGCTARTGTCCTGAATAATGTGGGAGAAGGCATTTCAGAGGAGTGTGCCCTTTGCTACCGAACCAGTCCTGTGTTGTGCTGCAGTGAGCTTGGCTAGTTTGGTAATGCTGAGCTGTTTTTGTCACAGGAAGCTTGGCCTTTCTGGGCTTCAGAGGAAACATTAAGCCATCCTGGATTAAGCTGTTTACCAGTCCTGCTGGGCATGGGCTCGGGCTCGTTCAGATAGAAAAGTATATCCCTTTGCAACTGGAAGAGTATGGCTGTGCCAGAGCAATCAAAAGCCGTCGGAGAGACCTTGAGCTTCTGAAGAAGGCTACACGATCTCATTAAAGACTAAGATGTACATAAAATCTGGGGAAAAAATGTGAACTAACTTATTTTTTAATTTATGGCATTTTAAACTATATTGTTATCCAAGTAAATCATGTTATTGTCTGACAGATGTTTGCCAGCATTGACTGCTTGAATGCCAATCTGTGCACCTTCTAGTTGTACAAAATATTAAAGAATTTATTAGTATTTGTATAAACAGGTTTCAGAGATTTTTCAGATGTTTGTATTTACTGTAAACAAGTTCCTTCTGTTTAATACTCCTTTTGTATGTAAGAGGGTATTCATAAAAGCCTTAAGTTTTTAATAACAAGTGTTGGAGTGCATTTTGGGTTACTTGAAATATTAATATCAATGCCTTCATAAACAGCTTGAATTGGTCATTATAACTTATGCATTTTTCCCTCCACTGTTTAGCTGTTTCTTGGGAGTTTATTTATCAGCTCAGTTACATTCTCAATTTACTTTCCCATGTGTTAAAACCCATTTTCTCCTATGCATGCAGCTRACTCAAGGGATTTTAACTGCAGTAAATTTTTTTCTTTCCTGTGTGAAAGATGGAGGGAGGAATTCAAAGATCCAGCCTGGGGCTGGGTGAGGATTGTCTACCATTCAGCAGAGTTTTACAAGGCTATGTGTACAATCATGGCATGCAGAGCAGGAAATTACTACTGTTGCTTAAGATCACTGTTTATTATTCCCTCTAAATACACAGGTGTGTCTGTAAGAGTTACTATAATAAACAGTCTGCAAGTTACAGTTGCAGTCTTGTGTACAGCTTGACTTCAGCTTAGTCTTTTAAAGCTTTTAGCCAGAAGGGCAAAGCTGAGATACTTTATATTTTCAATTTGTTAGGAAATTAAGCTTCTACTCTTGCAGTGTGTTTTTTGTTTTTTTTCTTTTTGTTTGGTTTTTTTTTTTGTGTTTAAATTATTTGTAAGGCTATCCCAGCTATAAATTCCTAGTAAATGGACAGTGCTCTCAGTTCATTGTCATATCTTCTGCCTTAACTTTGATTCTTTTAGTATACTCATGTTATTAGTTCCTATTGACTTTATATTAGGTCCATTTGATTTCATCTTGTTTTGTTGCAATTGGCAGAAACAGACAATAATATGAAAATGATTTAGAACAGAGGCACAGCTGCCCTCTTCCATGATCTTTGTCTTTGAAATTAAATTTYAGGGACTGTAAAGATGCATTTCATAATGGGGAACAAGAGGTGCCATAGGGCTAAAATGTAACCCTAGTTCTAATAAAACTGACATACTTCCTCCTTCTTGTATATGTTTTCATTCATTTGAGCTGGTGTAATGTATCTACCATTCAGAGATGCTTTGTGCTTTGAATTCAAAGTAGAGTGGCTGTTGGAATTATCTATATGCCTGTCTTCTCCAAAGATGTTGAAAAACTGTGGGGATTTTTTTTTTGTGCTTTAAAGGAGAAGGAGGCAAAGTGTCAAACCTATTCTTCTGTTCAACTGAAATATGCTACCTCAGTGCTACAATTAAACTGCCTGGTCTAGTGTAGTTTCTTAAGTGAGAAAGGAGGGGTGAGGTGTACAACACAAGAGTTGAAGTTAACAAATGGATGACTGATATTTTTATTGTTAAACCAAGCCAAATGGGTGATTGTGTATTTTGCAGTTGTTCTGATGCACAGTTCTCTTGTAATGTTTTTTAAAAAAGTAATTTTGTTAGGGGAATCTGTGATAAAAGTTTAAGCCTATCTGTAATGTTTGGTGTTATTAATGCAGGGCARTGTGATTTAAATGCTTTGAGTGCAGTAGTGATAGTGTTTGGGGATTAAAATGGCTTTAAGGCTTCCTCTATTCTGTGGGTTGTGCTCTGCAGAGAAATAGTGACAAAGTAGTGACCCTCAGGCTTGTGAAGTTGGCCATTGTTTATGATATTCTGCTGTTCTAAGCGTCTTGTAAAATTTGTCCTTGGAAGTGTCAAGGGTTATTCTGATGTAGGGCTTACTGATGAACAGTTGGAYCTGAAGTTGAAGTGTTTGTCTTTTGTGTAAATTTAAACACTTGATAAATAGCATAAATAAATTTTTACATCTGAAAAGGCAATATAATTTTGGGTGTCTTCTGTTCTTGTAKCAAGTAATTTTATGATGTTTGCTGTGTGAATAATACATACTAACGCATTTCAAACACAGGTTTACTGGTGAGGTTTTTGGAGTATATCCTTCTCTTCATTCAGAGACAAGTTAGCAGTTCTGGAAAGGAGACACTGATGGTGACTGAAGTTATGGGCCTGTCTTGAAAGCCGGGTATCTCAAAGCCAGTCTGAGCTGCTGAGTCTAGAGTCATTTTAGCTTGGGGGAGCAAGGAGAGCAGAGTTGATATTAACTCAGGGCATCCTATCCATGTCTTTAACTGCCTGGTGTGGGAGTAAAAAAGATAAAGCCTATTCTCAGTGGTGCCCAGTGGCAGAGAGGAAGAGGCTCTGGGCACACACTGAAATGCAGGCAATTCCACAAAAACAGAAGGAAAGTTTTTACTGAGGAGGTGGTCAAACACTGGAATGGATTGCCAGTGGAGTGTTTTTCTGTGGAGACAGCAAGTGACTGCCATCCAGATGATGCTGTGGTTGTGGGCAGTAAAATCACTGATGTACGTAAGCCTCTCTGCTGCAACCTGCAAGGGCTGAGTCAGACACTTTTCTTGTCTGAAACTTGGTGAATCCCTAAAGGCAGTCCAAAAGTCATTGTAATTGCTTCTTCATGCTTAGGCTTTGTATACAAATATATTAATTTTCAKTCCTTGCTCAAATGGTGTTGCCCTGCAGTAAATTAAAAAAACAAAACAAAACAAAAGAATAAACAAATTACTTGGAGCCAACAGCAGATAAGTGTACTCTCAACAAGGCCATCTCTCTGGCCAAAAGCACCAGTGGAAATCCCTTACATGAAGGATTAGAAACCCATCCCCAAAGAGCCAGGATGATGGCAAGGACATGCTTAGGAAAAGACAGACTTAATTTTATTATTGTGGGGCAGCAGTGACAGCTGAGGCCCCAGATAACTTCTGACCCAGGGCATGAGTTTCCTGTTCAGGGCACATCCCATGATTTCCTCTGCTTCCCCTCAACTCCTTTTCACCTTATGGAGGAAGGATGCAGATCTAAGGATAGTCATCCAGTTTAGACTGAAAAGCCCAGTCAGCTGCATGTGATGCACTCTGTRTGTGTATCTGCACTGGTCAGTGAAGGTCTTAGAAGGTTTGTTGTGCTTGTATTTGTTTAAGGTAATCCTGGTGTCACTTTAGTGCCAGAACATCTATGAAGAGCAGTAACTTTTCAACTTCAAAATTGCATTTATGTGAGCTTTACCGAGTCATTATTTTTCCACTTCTGGTCATACTTGTTTTAGCACTTATGGGAAGGTTTTGGTAATTCATCTGTATAAACTTTCTCTTTAAAGGCCAACTTCTTAACTTTTTCGATTTCTATTGTATTTACAAGGATAAAGCAGACTTTATTGCCTTGCCTGGAAGGTGAAGTCTTTGTTTCAGCTTTTTCCAAGTCAGCTAGGGTGACATGAATATTCTAATTTATAATCTTTTTGAGGAATTAGAATATACAAGAATGTCCATAGAATATACAAGTTCCTGTCTTTATATAATGGTATAAAGGTATTTCAGGATTATTTTGATGTTGCAATTTTCTAAGTAATAACTCTCTGCTAGAGCTGCTATAAGCAGCTGGAAACTCAACTRTCTCTTTCCATGCAGCATTTCCAGTGACATTTTCAACAGATACACTAAAGTCAGTTCAGGGTGTGTTTTGTGTAATTGTGTTTTGTGTAATTTAGCATTTGGGGATGGATCTCAGATGATATCATCTTTTTAATATCTGTGAAGTTCTTCAGCATAAGATGGTTTATTCCATTTGTAGGGTGTGAACTATGATCTAATAGTTTTCCTCCAACTCTGGTGCAAATGACTGGTATATGTTCTCAGTAAGAGCAGACTACTGTAGTTATCTGTGGTCTCATTTCTATTTCTGAAAAATTATTCTATGATGAGCATCACTCAGTAGTAAATATTGCACATTTCTGCTTTTAWTTTTTTTTTAATAGTGTAATATAAATATCCATATGCACCATGTTTGGTGACATTCTTCTTTTTAACATTCATCTATTGATACCAGATTTTTCCATACTTCACTACAGGGAAATACCAAGTGTTGGAAGATAAGAGTTTCTATAATCCCATGAATCATAGCAGCATGCACAATTGCCTCTGGGTTGTTCTGTTAGYTAGCAGACAAACATAAAGTAAGAACTCATTGGCAAAATTTACTAGCTGAACATGGAAGAAAATGAAGAAAAATAGTTTGCAATCTCTTTTCCCTATAAGCCATTTACACTTTTCTCTTTTTGCTTTGTGGGAACCCTCACCACTTTATTCTCCATCCTTAAGGACTGGGATGCTGTCCTGGTTAAGTATCTTATYCCCACAGAACTTTCCATTTCTGATGTTTCCAACATTTTGCTGCCTGCACATTTTCCTGAATTACTGTAAGTCCCTCTTTTACATAAATCTGTTTCCAAAGTATCTGAGACAGTGGTTTTAATTATTTGTTAGGTTGCTGATTGAGTGCTTTTGGTTGCTGTTAAGTTTAAGTGATGGTAAACCCTTTAGGACTAAATCTTTGGTCAAGTCCAAGGCTCAGTTTGGTAAGGGTGTTTACTCTGATCCTTGTGACTAAAAAGAGAGTCTTCCTTATTCCTTTTAATCTTATCCTTTCCCATCCTTGCTCTTTTCCCATCCCCAGCTTCTATGTATATAATTTTAAATCAATTTTTATTTTTAGATTGATTGATTAARATTTTAGTCTGATTTTTCTGTGTGCTCTATCCAGTAAATAATGGAGTGAACTTTGCCAACAAACTTTTTCACGCTTTGACTTTTATATTAAACCTGCTTTTACCCATACCTTTGCCAATGGTTCTTTGAGCAACCTAATACACTCATTCATGACACTCTTTTAAGAGACATCACTCAAAATACACTTTTGTAAAATTCTCAGCTCCTTTTGACTCACATGGTAGCAACAAGTTCAAAATCAATGAGTTGCATRGAAATATCTTTGGCCAATAGGCATCAGGTGTGGCGACTTGAATGTCACAGAATCACAGGATCGGCCACACTGGAAGGAACACTGAGGGTCTGGTCCAGCCCCCTGCTCAAGCAGGGTCACCCCAGAGCATGTTCCACAACCCCAGGATTGTGTCCAGACAGTTGTGGAACATCCCGAGTTAGGGAGATTCCACAGCCTCTCAGTGTGAAACGGAAAGAATTAATAGCTCAGACCTTGAGTAAAAATGTTGATTTCTAGTCCCTACTTTTGTGTTACTTGAAGTCAAAGGTCCTTTGAAATCTGTGAGTCAGGGTGGGTTTGAGTTCCTCCATGACCACCACATTGAGTGAACCAGATTAGACACTTTGCAGTCCAGATTATGGAATTAGAATGAGAGTCAATATGCAGCTTAGAAATATTGATATCCCCTCTTAGTAGGAGTAACTGGTTGTGTTTTTTCCCCATGGTACTTCATGATTTTCACRTTTAGGTCACTATGCGCTCTTTACACCACACATGCTCCCACCCTGGGCAGTCCTACACAAGTAACATCATGGCTAGTGGTGACATTCAAACTCAGTTTCCAAAATGAAGCTAATAAATAAAGCTCACACTAATAAGCATATGTTTAGCAGTTATTGATTATACAAGTAGAAAACCAGGGTCCTSAGTGAATTACAATTTTTAGATTTATGTCTGTGTAATACTTAAGTGTGTAAACAACTCTATTTTCCAAAGAAGATCCTAAAAATTACAAAAATATTTTTGTATGTAAACGGTTCCCCCTCTTTGCCTGTGAAAGCCTGATGCCCAGAACCTGTGAAAGAGTAAATGATACTACTAATTGCCTAGAACTGAAGCTGTCAAGGAATGTCACTGCTGAAGGGGCCTGGAGCATAAAATCTCAATACAGAGCTTAACAGGGAAGCAAATGTTCTCTTAGGAGTACAGTATATGGTACATGTGAGTGAAAATCCTGTTTTCTCTTCAGGTGACTATATTCTCTCAGATTGACATACACTATCACCAGTATGTTAATCCACACCTATCGTTAACCAGATTCTGCTCATGGACTTAAAAGGCCCAAACACTCTGTATCTTGATTGTAAACATTAATAATTTTCAGAAATGTTATGTAAAAGTAATAAAGTTGAGCAGAGACATGTCATTTGCTAGAATATACCTGCAAGTGAAAGTGCCAAGTGAGATGGAATTTTTCACTAGGCAGAGATGCAACAAGATAGGTACAGGAAAATCCTTGATCTCTAGAGACAATAATTACCCTGGCCATCTTTGTAATTTTTATAGGTTGTCATCCAGTAAATGCTTAACTTGTGAGCAATCAGCTATGTGAGCCTAAAGTCATAGGAACAAGTGTTTGAATGCAAGTGTGGGGTTTTGCTCATAATTGCTGCAGAAGTAATTTGGCAATTTGYACCTAAAGTGAGTGTTTAATTCCACTTTTCTTTTTGTAGTCCATTAACTAACTCTTGCTTTAACATCTACTGCTTGTAAACCAAGTTCTTACACTGAACTTTCTTCACAAACAATTAACGAGTTGCATGCAGAGGAGCCATCAGTAAGATTTAGAGTAAAAATGTGAACAAAAGCCCTCTTTCTCCATGTAGCAGTGGATAATGAAGTGGGGGGGGGCGGTTTGTGTTTGTGTGTTGTCACTGACTTTTGCAGACTTTGCTGCCTCTTCCTAGGCATTGATACATTTGCTGCAATATGGCTTATTTTTCATGTAACAGGTAAGTTACCAGAATGCAATTGTACACAATTTTTTGGAAGACAGGAAGTCAATTATACTGGTACCAAGAGTATGTAGTCCATATAATGRTCCACTAGGAAGGGAATATCCAGATTCGGATCTGGTTTTTAAATCCAATGCAGTAGTTACGTATAGAACTCAAAGCTCATCCAGAAAGATTCTTTTATTGGGTGTGTGGAGTCTGTCCTGAAGAAAATGTAGGGGGATCTCAGAATAGACAAAGAGAGTTGATTCATCATGGAAGACAGTTTAGGAAAGAAATGCCTGTAAGTGCTGGCATGATTTTTCTTTTTCAGATAAACCATGTCACAAACAGGAATAGGCTTCTGTGCAGGAAACATCTCTTCCGTAAAAGGGGCCAGGGAACAGAGTGTATTGGGCCAAGACAGGGGCAGACCAAGCAAAACAAGCACAGTGGCTACTGATTTCCTTCCTCTGTCATGCATAATTCTTTGCAGAACTGCAGTTACCACGTCTGATTCAGACAGACCAGAGTATGCTCTCATACTCACAGATACTTAGATCTAAAGGTAAGAGATATGAAAAAGCAAATGCAGGCAGATGAATACATTTGCCAGAAAAATATTTTTTTCCAGGRATATTAGCAGAAAAATTAAGTTCTCTTCTGAAAGGAATTGTTTGAGAAAGGATTGGCATCAGGCTATGGACTGCTTTGACCAGTAAAATTTACATTTTTGTGCCTCCAGTAGGGCAATGCCTGTGAAGTAAGAAGTGTTCTGATGTGCAAAACCAAAATTTACTCCTACTGATTTCACAGACTCTGCTATCAGATGCAGAAAAAAAACCCGTCCATTCATACTGTGGGCTCATACTCAGAGGAACCACATGCCAACTCACAGAACAGAAGTAGAGGTGTCTGTCACACCTGCCTGGCTGGAACCAGCAGGCAGAGAGAGAAAGGATATGGCTGAGCAGTTCAGAAATTCTAAAGAATCTGCAGCCAAATATTTCTGGAGTGAAACGTTTTGGAGTGAGGCTTCTTTGAAACACAAGTTTCAGGAGCGTTAGCTCCTACAGGGTATCTCAGACCCAGAAAGGCTTGTCCTTGTTTGCAAAATGTGTTTTTGGTGTGTCTCAGCTACAGCCTGTAGGGTTCAGGGGTCACTGGGAGGGGCCAGGGTGGCTGGAGGGGTCACTTGCTGTGGTATTGGCACAAGAACTCCAATGTGCTTGGAGCCAGAGGAGGAAGTGCCAAATGGCAGGGTTTGTGGATTGCTTTACACTTGGCACCTGTCCAGCAGATACTGCAATTTCAGGAGATCTCCCTTCAGGCAAAGCAACAAAGAAAGGCTTGCCATCACATTGACTGATTAAGATGAATTTGCTGCAGTAGAAAAAAGGTCACTTTAATTAATGGTTTCRTGTAAGTCTCTAAATTGAAATCCTGATGGAGGGAATTAGAATAACCTTTGAGTGAACTTAGTTGGAGCTGTCATTTGAGCATCACAGTAAGGAACATAAAGCTTGCATTGTCATGGGCACAGATTAAAGAGTGCCTTGGATGGGAGCACTAGGGAAATGAAGGAAGAATTTGAAGAGACAACACAAATTATTGAAGCAATGTTTCTCTTTCCCACTCCAATCTGAGCATTAAACAGCAGATGTTACTTACAGAAAATCTCGAACACATGTTCATCTTCAAACACAAACCTGAGAGGCAGCTGTTGAGTAAAATCTGAGGCTGACTGAGGATCATGCTTTAGTCAACCAGCACAGATGTTTTCAGACAGCTCTGCCATAGCTCCTGTGCCATTTTATATTGTAACTAAAAAACACAATAACAAAACTTCAGAAGCTGCTGCCTCTTGTGTTAAATATGGTAACAGTGCACTGGAGGTAGGAGAAATTGAACTCAGGCTGGAGGTAGGAGTCTGATTTTCTCAGCTAGTTAGCTGGGGTGTTTCTTTTAAAACTATGTTTTCATCAAACATTAGTCTGTGGATTGTGAAGAGCAGATATGCCTGGCAATAAAGATAACTTCTGCCTCTCGGTAGCTGATTGAAAGGCACAGATGGGGAARGAGGACAAGCAACTGCGCTGAGATATTTGGTGCCAGCTAATAATTGCAACAGCAGCCTGCTCCTRACATGCTTTTAGGTGAGCCTGTGGAGTAGTTTGTTCCTAACCCATTCCTACATATCCTTTTTAAACACTGTGCAGGGGCTCAGGCCCCGTGCATTTCCCAGCTCATCATATCAGGAGAGGGTCTGAATCCTTTCTTCCTTGCCTGTTTCAGAGTTCTTCCTTCCAGGTCTGCTTTTTGTTTAACAGGTATCAACTGTGTAAAACTCATTAGTTGGCATCAGTTCAGACTTAAACATCTGTTAGATAATCTTCTCTCTCCTCTTCTTCGCCATCGTTTTTGCCCTCAAGCACTAAGAACAAAGGCTCAAGAGCCAGCCAGGAAAGCCGGGCTGATCCCGTGAGAATGTGAAGAGTCAGGCAGGGACCTGTCAGCTTTTCAAAACTATTTTTATCATTCATATTTGAATTAGAATTAAGTTATTCTTATGCCTGTTTGGGTTTTTTTGAYRTTGTTTGCTATTTCATGTAGGGCTTTGTATTTCAGCAGAGGGCACTGTGACCATACTTAGAATTCAATCCATTGAAAAGGTCATTTGAAAATGGAAAAATATTATACTGTTTTTCCTTCCTTAAATCACTGTACTATACATGTAGGATTTACTTATTCTCCATTTTAATTACATCTGTAGAAGAAGGGAAGCAAGTGAGCAAAAACACATAATGGAATCAATATATTTAAGAATACAATCATCTCCTCGAAAAGTTGGCTAAATAAAGGCCTGTTCTGTTTTCCTCTAGGGTACCATAGTTTCCCACAGTACAACGATGCACCAAGCAGGTATTTTAACAAAGAATTTACAGCACCTGCTGTATCAGAGGATATGAACATAAAAAGCAAAACCACCACAGCCAGCAGTGTGTCCCTGCTGTAGCCCAAGGAATGCTGCCCACTGCAGCTCCAGCATCTCCTGCTGCCAGGCTGCCCCTGCTTCCTCCTGCTGGGAGCTGAGCAGCTCCTGTCTGAAGAGGAAGCAAAGGTGTTGCTCTCAGACGCACTTTGACTGATTCTGTTCATTCAGCTGCCACACAGAAAGTGCCAGTAAAAGGGTAGCAATAGAGATCTTCCAAATGAGGCAGGTTAGATAGCTGATAATATCCCCTAAGAGTTAAGTCAGTCAGTCATTCAGGAGTGCATGTGTATATTTGTATGGAAAAATGAGGTCAGGATAATGAAAATAACATAAACTAGTAACACTATTCTTTAAATTTACTGCATTGAGTCGCTTATATCCCAAACTTACATTTGTTTAATGCTGTTTTATCCAAAAGTGGTATTTGAATTTCTCACAGATCGTAAATGACTTGGCAGGATTGCTCTGAGTTCTYCAGATAGGAAAGCTTGTTCAAGGTAAATTTTGATGGGAGCATATGTGTGACGAAAAACAATTTATTTTTAAGAATGACTCTCTTCTTTTCCTTCCCCTCTGGGATTAAACATGGTGGTTTTGCAAAACAGAAACATGAGTACCTTGTTTTAATCCTGGGTTCTACAKGGTGCTGTGGTGCTGTATACCCATTATTTTCTATGATGTGTGATCCACTCCACATGGTTGCCCTGCTGGTGTTGGTTCTAATCCATTATACAGGGCTTGTACAAAATGACCCTGAGGATCCTCAGGGAATGTAAGGCTCTTTGTGGGTTGCAGGTATCAAATGCCAATACTGGACACAGGTAATGCAAAAAGGGGGCTTTCCTGTGGAATGTGTGGTGGAGTCCTGCCCTGCTGGAGTTCTATGTCCTGAGACATTTCTAGCCCCATGGGATTGCAATGTACCTGACAAATGCAATACTTTTGCCCTGGTTTTAGCCAAAAGTTTATGGCATATTTGCCCACCACCTTGTTGACAGGTTGCCTTAACAAGGAGCTGTCAGCAGGATCCTTCTAATGAGACAACTTTATTTCTTCAAAATGTACTAAATAATGAATCTACTTGTTTGTAGAAGTCACACCACAGTGACCTTTATCTAATTATTTTTCCTATTGCACCCACAGGAAGAGTTACAATAGTTCAAGTCATCTGAAATTTTTTATGTCTTTGATTTTAAGGTAAATATGACAGCTGACGCTAACACTGGTTCCTCAGTGACAATGTGGGAACAATGCCTGTTTTTTTTACTTGTGCTTTTCATTTGGCATGTTACCACCCTTGTTGCTCTCAGAAGATTGATGMGTTTCACTGTGTAACTCCATTTGTCTCCCACTGCTCCCCAGAAATAAATTCAGTGGTCATTCTGCTGTGGATGGCCAAAACAAGCAATTTGATAAATATGCTTKCCCTCTTTGTGATTCCACATGATGCAGTTGCCATTGTGTTTAAAAGCATCACTCCGGTGTCTTCTCATGAGCCTGTAGGTAGTGCAGGTCCCTGAGAAAGCAGTGCTGCCTTTGTGCACTGTCACTAAGTGTTCATCCTTTTGTCTTGTAAAATACACAAAGAATTCCTACATTGACTTTTACTTGTCACCCTGAGGCTTGTMTGGAATGGGAAGAGTGGAAAATAAGGTTAGATGTTTAACTTTTTCAGAAATTCATAAATGATTTAACATTATGGTGAGAAGTAGGAGGAAAAGAGTTACAGAAACAGGTGATGACCAGAGTGATGAGAATAAACTATGGCATGACTGCATAAACAATTCCCTTCATGTTAAGATGGTATTTATGTAGCCATGTTGTCATTTATATCTGTGGATTTAAAAAAAAACAAAATCAAACAAACATTTTTAATTGAATTCTAATAATTTGTAGCATGTCCATTGCAACAAAAATGAACTAGAACTCCAGTCTGCCAGTGTATACAGCATTTCAGTCAGGATGTAGAATCATACTCTTGTATTTCTTGTAGATAAAATTGCAAATTGTCCCCATGAAAGCTCWGCTGTACCTTTTCAGGCTTCAGCAGATTGCAGAAAAAATGAGTTTGCTGTCCATATCGATCTCACTAGTTGCACTGATGACTCCAGATAAACTATGTAATTTAAACCATCAATCCTATTTGATTCTTGCCTTGCAAGTGGTTTAAATGGCTCCTTTTTGAGCTTAATGCTCTTGCCTTCAGAAGTACTGCAAAACTCTCTGAGCATGGTTAGGYTTTGATTTAAAACTGATACCAGTGTGTTACGAGATTGTAATTATTCATTTGATAATAACTTTTTCCTGATTTAGATCCGATACATGTAAAGATGATTTCTYACCTCACATTTAAGCTTGTGGTATCTCAGTTTAATTTGTGCACAAATCCAGTCTTCTCCATTTTCCAGYCTTTAATGCATATTTTTTGTTAGCCCACTCAGCACTAGTTTTTGTTTCAAATTTTTGTAACATCTGCTGCTATGTGTACACACCTCGACTAGTTATTAGAAACTCTCTGSATGACAACACAAGTGTTTCACTGTGTCACAAAAAGGGAGGCAGCTGAAAATTGCATACCTGCTTTCTTAGTGCTGAGGCGCTAGTAAATGTTTTTAAAAGGCCCTGGATGTTGTGATTTAATAGGATTTGATTATCCAAGAAGGCATTTCTCTCAGTCTAAGATGGTTATGAGGCAATCAAATCTTAATGAAAACTTACTGAGGTGGATATTGGTTAAAGAGAATTGTCTTTGTGCTTAGGCTTGGAAACTTTGACCTGAAAAGAGTGGCGTGGTGAGGAGAGTAAAACCTTGAGTCAGCCCAGCAGCAGCTGCTTATAAAAGTGTGTCACTCAAGCCCACTAGTTTACAATCTAAGCACATGTTTAGCCCAGCAGGCAGCACTGTATTATAAACACTCTCAAACGCAGCTCAGAGCCAAGAGCAGCAGACCATGTTTACCTCAGGACCTGGCGCTGTCACCCGCGATGCTGATGGCATGAAGAGCTCCAGGCACAGGGAATCACAGAATCACAGAATCACAGGACATCTCAGCCTGCAAGGGACCCGTGAGGCTCACTGAGTCCCACTCCCCAGCCCTCGGAGCACTTCCTAAACCTACATGTATGACTCAGGGCATCTAGATGCTCCTTGAACTCTCAGCTTGGAGCTGTGACCACTTCTCTGGGATGCTTGTTGCAGTAACCCTGTTTAGTACTGTCAGAATCTGATGGTCACATTTTGAAAAAAAACCTTTTGGTGGAAAAGGCATCCATTTTGACAAGTGCTGCTTTGTAACAGCTTTATTTCTCGTTAGTTTTTCTTGATTTGCAATTGGTGTTTTAATATTGCAGGAAGAGTTTTGAGGGTTACYTTTAGCTGGAGAAAACTATTAGACAAGTAGTTATTACAATACAAATATTTGAAAACTTGTTATTTTCTGCAGATCAGACACTGAGATACAGTTCATTAAACAGAGTAAAAATGTGTGCAAATGGGTAGATATTCAAGGATATAATCACTTGACAGGATCCTGCTGGTAACTCTGGCTCTCAGTCCTCACATTCAGCATGTATACCGCAGTGGCTCTTTTGGGCCCTCATTTGCTTTATTTTAGGTATCATTGGATTAATGGAATTATCCATACATGGGAGATAATTAGATGAATGTTTTTGTATCCAAACTCCAATTTCACTCAGAAGGTTCTTCTCTGTTCAGGTCAATCCTTATGTATGATATATCATGCTGATGAGAAAACTTCCTCTCCTGAAAATAAGTTTTTCTGTCACATCATTCTCCATTGAGTAAATAAATCTTGAATGGAGATTTTTGAGAAAAAAATGTTTTGAAACAAGACTTATTATTTGATCAATATGTTCAAGCTAGMCAAGTTAACCACTCAACAGAGCTCTGCCAAATGTCCTTGTGGCCTGTAAATTCTGCRTTCTTTGTGTCCATTATGATTGAGTCATCCTTTTTGCTAAGCTTGGCTAACTCCCACCCACATCTGAGATCACTGAAGCATGTCCAGCCCTAAACCTTAACAGGGCAATTCTACCACAAGTAATTTATCTTTTGAACATTTGGACATCAAAAACACCACCGGCCAACAGAGACTTCAAACAGGTCTTGATGAAAACCTGTTGTGTTAGTATGGGAAGGTGCTTTGAGGTAAATCATCTGCTGCATGAGGGAGGAATGACACCTACACTTGGAGGGATGTTTCCATTTTGTTCCCTGTCCCCCACTCCTTTTTTTACTTAATTTTCCTCTGAAAGGAGCTTTTGACCATTAGAGCCATTCAATGTCACCAACCACAAACCTTGCCAGCATGTTTTTATGCATGGAAATCTGCCCGATGACATTTTGTATAGAACCTTTCTCCCACTATTGTGAATTGWTGTGAAGAGTGTATTTGTGAAAGGTTTTATTTAAACTTCCTAAGAATTGTAAATATACTGTATTTGYGTGGCATGCATAGCAGACCAGGGCTGCAAAGGAAATACAGATTTTAGAAGCAAAATAAGCTGCATCCATTGGAAATCTGTCACATTCAAACTTATTATCCAGTTAAATGGCAGGCAGGGCTGCTGCTCCCAATGGCTAAATTTAGCAGCTTTGTAGCAGTGCTTCTGAAATTTGTCCTATAAGGTGCAGCTGTCTTATCCACTACTATGTATTCCTTTTTATCTGTTAGAGAGTGCTTTAATAATTAAAATTTATAAACTAATATTTTCTAATTTAAAAATAATATAAACTTTATAAAATGTAGTCTAATATATAATATATATAGTATAAAAATATAACAATAATAATGTAACTTCATAATATATTAAATACTAACTTTATAAAAGCTAATAATAACTTTAATTTGTACTAGTGAAAGCTTTTGCAATTACATAACAAAAAGAGTAATTTTGTTTAAATTTTGGTAGGTTAATCGTAACTGGTTGCAGTGTAGCAACCTGTTTCTATATTGAAAAAAGGCATGCACAGAAACATATATACATGTCTGACTCTTCAGGCTTTTTTCCCTAAAGTACATGTCCGAAAAATTTTTCAGCGCATGTATAGAAACCCTTTGAAAATTGTGCAGAAATTATTGAACTATCATTCTAGATAATCTGAACATGTTTACAGTGGAGAATGCTTAAACAATACAGCTTATCACAGTCTYCTGGCTCAGTCTGAGGCATCTTTAGAGGATAATAATGTAATTTGAGGTCTTAGGTTAAGACAGAAATGTAACATACRCATGACAATCTCCATTTGGTCTGATTTGAAGGTAGACTTAAAAAGTTCACCTCAGCAAGAACATCAGGCAGCAGAAACATGGATAGATTCAAAGATGGAAGCATAAATCAAAATTTTCCGACTTTTTTTTCTAGTACCTTTTGAGTATCAGGAATTGCTACCTTGCACATGACTTGCAGAACTTTTCACTCTAATTAAAGTCATGGGGTTTATAAATATCACTAATTTTTATATGGACGCAAACCTTGAGTATGTGGTGTAAGATTCATCCATAAATGTTTCATGTGTAAGCATTGAATCAGTTATATCGGCAGTTCAGTTCCCCTATAGACAAGCTTTCTTTGTTTTGGTTTATTATTTTTTTTTCTGTTTTAAAGTAGTTTAACAACATTTGAAAAAAATGAGTATACCACTCCATAATCAGCATCCACTGTCTTGGTTTAATTTTACCATAATATGTACTGATAATCACAGCTGCACATTATTAACAAACAAGTTTTGGGTTTCTGAAGATATCACCTGTAAGAAAGAAAATATTGGAAATGATTTATTGGTTGAAATTATTATTGGAAAGCCATAATAGTCTAGGCATGGAAGTGAGGCAAAATTTATGGAGACCGCTGAATGGTTTTGGGGAGGGAGAACATAAACTATGARGAGCACAGCCCCTTTGGGAGCCAAGGCGTGAGCAAAAATTGTTTGCTGTATGTCAAGAAAGCTTTGGTTACCTGGAGATGGAAATTTCTGTTCCTCCAGAGGTACTCTTTGAATAGAAAAGCAGTTACTGTGTGTCTCTTGGGGGGGATGAGGCACATCTTCTCCCTGCTCTGCTTCCTTACTGTCACTTTGCTCACACCTTCTAATGATCATTGCTTTTCTGTACAGCTCCAGAGGCTTGGACTGACTGCCTAGCCTGGCTTTTCCTTGTGGCATKGTTATTTCAATATTTTAGCTCTGTTTGGATGTTACATTAGCCATCTTAAGTAATTTTATGGATAACGGGAGAGGAGATCTACAGGTGTCGTGGGGGTAAAAAAAGATGGCGGTTTGAAAATTAATGAAGTAAACTGTAAATATCTGATGACAAATGTCTGATGTATTTCTTTATGCATTAAACCATTTCCAGATTGATGGCATTTTTATACAGAATACWCTGTTGGGGGACCCTTATTGTACATCCAACTCTTTTCTTCTGTCATCTGATTTTTGATGCAAATTACCTGTATTTTCAACAGCATGATTTAGTTTTCTCTTCTGGGGTTTTTGGCTACAGTATCTGTAGCACCAGAGAATGCCAAACCATTTCCAATGTGCAATTAGACCTCGCTTCTCACTGATAATTTAATCAGCAGAGCCCACAAATGCAAAAGAAATTATGTTAATATTTGTGTGATTAGGATGGCCGTGATGCAGCCGATCTCTCATCATGCTAGTAAAGTACAAGTAGAGGGAAGAGAAATGAGAAAGAGCCAGCATGGAATTCACAGAGGCCACACATTCTGGCAGGCTGCTGAATAAAAGGCAGTGATCTTTGTGACCTTCATTGCATAACTACAGAGTGATTTGGACACCTTCTGCTTGATAACTGTCTTTTCCAAGTCCTCCACAGTCAAAAAGTAGTGGCAGGGAGGGTCCTTAAAAATATTGACTSTATACATAAATAGGCAAGTACCTGTAGTTAGTGTACAGAAGGATGTTGAAATGTTGTTAAGTAGGTGTAAAGACTCATTCTGATCTTGTTAAATGATAAACTGAGTAGTAGAAGCCTAATTTTTTAATTAATCCATTATCGAGTAAGGTGTTCCATCAATCTCCAACTCTTAATTTGAATCTCAAAGGAAAACTCCATTAATATTTTGGCTGCATCCTCTCCCTAATGATACTGAGGAACACTGCTCTGAGAACAGATGAGCAATGAGACGTGCAATCTGGGATTTCTTGAGGGATGAATCCCCAAAAATGCCAGCCCCTCTTGAGATTTCCTGCTCACTGGTGGTGATTTGGGACAGCTGCTTTCCTTTTCTCAGCATGGACAGCATTCTCCTTTTGCTATTGAACAGCAAACCATGGAGCCTGAAAATGCTGTGATAACTTTTTGGAGGTCTGGATGTAAAACTGTCTCKGTGAGTGCCATTAAAAACCAGCATGCCATCTAGCTGGCTCCTTAAATCTTGGTCCAGACTCATCTCTGCTTGAAGGATAAATTCTATACATGTTAAAACCAGATGAGATGGGCTTTGCAAATGAATTTCTGATTTTAAAACAATGGGAAAAAAAATGAAAATTCATGAGTGACGCATGTTGCCTGTCTGAGGGACTGTATTTCCTTTTAGTTATGTAGTTGTGAAGTATTTGAGCAATACAAAGCTCTGGCTCTCTTCAGAAGTGAAAACAGAATTTAACTTTTCAGGGTCAAAGGAGAGAGCAGCCCAGATAGGCTTTTTAGGCTAACACAAGCTATTTTGGTTTTTCTCTTTCAATATGCACATTTTATTTGAAGAATTTAATTTACTTCATAAAACCACTTCCATGCTAGGGCTGGGAAAAGAATTCTTTCTTGTAGTCACAAGATACATCAGAAGCAGTCTTAATGTAGCTAGTCCTTTTKCATCTTTTATCTAGCTGAAAGCATTGAGAACACAGAGAGGTACTGGCATTAGGAAAAATATTAGCATAAGTGAAATTCAAAACTTCCTTGAGCAATCTATTTTTTTTTTAATTATTAGAAAAGTTATTTTTCCCTTTATACAAGATAAAATCCCAGTACGAAGGGAAATCAAACAGCTCAAGACACCTAATACYTTTGATCTCGTTTTGAAAGTGTTTTGTGTTATGGACCACCCACAAGACCCTTTTGTTGATAATTGTWTTAATGAATTTATTACTTTGATTGTTTTGGTTGCTTATTCTGATCACGTTAGCACCAATTACTGTCCAGATAATACTTGGTGGCAAGGAAGGGGAATTCAAATGTGATTTTGAGATACAAAGGATGGCTATGCACATAGTATAAGTGGTTGGTTCAGATCTCTTATTTCTATGGGGAACAGTTTGTGCAATGTTTCTGTGCATTTACATTTCTGTTTTAGTGTTTCTGTACCTCAAGTGCATTTGATGTTTGTTGAGTGGCTTCGTTTCTTCAGAGTGTGTGCTCTGTCCTGGACTTTACAAACGGACCAGACACAACAATCTTTAGGATGTATATAAAATTCTGTATACAAACAGCTAATTTTTAATCCACTCTTTGTAAATTTATAATTTTTGTTTGACTTCACTTCATTGACTCCTTGTGCTGCAATGACAGAGACTCACAGACGAGAATAATTCTCTGAGAAAAGGCCCAGAGGTTTCTGGGATGTCACCATAGCCTCCGTGGGACACACAAGGTGCAGGGACGGCGTTCTGTTCCCGTATGGAAGCACCACTGGAGAAATGGCTCAGCCATTCTGTCAAGGGCTGAGCAAGAAGCCTCTGGCCGGGGAGGGTGGCTGGTCCTTGCTGCAGTGAACCCCAGCTCTGCTCTGATCTTTCACACTCACCCAYGGCTCTGAGCACAACCAGCCTCGGGCAAGGCTCCTAGGAAAACAGAGGGAACGCCTGGTCTGCACGCAGATTTGGGGAAATGTTTATGTTGATTTAGAAAGGTTTGTAGCTCTTTGGTTTGCATCAGTGAATTTATATTATCATCATGTGGCTTTCTAACACAATGGGTGATTGTTAAGATTCTCTGTTGGAAAATAAAATATGGAACATTGGCTAGCTGAAGAATTCCTCCTGCCTGCTGTTCTTCTGTTTGCCTAAGATTGCTGCAATTTTTTGTGGAAAAGGACACACCTTTAAAGTAAATCCCAGCTGGAATATTTTCACTAACCTTAAAGAAAGGAAGGGACAGGGTAGCAGCCTGGAGTTTTCACTGAAACTAATACAAGTTTGAGCTCACGTTGAGGGAAAGACAATTTGAGGCCATGTGAAAAGGAAGCATTTAACATTTAATGGATCTGACATTCAAAAATGCATTTCTCTTTGCCACACTTGAGTATTTTTGAATAAGAGGAAATTGCAAGCTAGAACAAGTGTCAAGCACTTCTTGTTTGGATAGCTGAGAAAATTGGTGTAGCCTAACATTCCCCTGATGTCAGGGCAGATGAAACAGCCAAACAGTGAGAAGGCAATGCTTGGTTTTAAAAACATAATAAAGCCTTGATCTTCCAGTACATCTGTTTGCATCTTCTTCATGTCATCTGTAAGTGTTCAGAGTAGGTTAGGGAGCTCTTTCCCTCCTGGAGCAGAGWGAGCCAGGCAGGGGCTGTGCCATGACACAATGAAATGGCTTGACAGCCTCGAGCCAAAGATAAAGGGATAGGGAAAGGCATGTGTCAATATTGATACGATTTTCTTTGAACTTGAGAAATCAAACTGTCAAGCTGAGACAATCTAAGTGTAAAAAACCTTCAAAAATCCTTCTCATTTTTCTGTCAACAACATCATCACCACCTTTGCARTCTCCAGAAAGACTGGTGTGTTATAGCTTCTATAAAATCGAATTACTGCACAGCAGCAACAAAACCCCCCCACAACTTCTTTTTGCTTTCTTTTTTGTTTGGTTTTTTTTTTTAATTCGCTCAAGATTAAACATGAGGATGTACCTGTTTAATTTTGAGCTTCTTCTAACTYAACGGCAATTTTAGGTCTAAGCTCTCTACTTCTCCATAAAAATCTGCCTCTTTCCTTTATATTAAAATAACGAGGATTCAAATTTTGCCTCATCTTCAAAGAGAAACTACAGTACCTTATCTAAACACTCAGCCCTGTTTTCCTCTGTGTAGCTATATTGAGAAGACAGCTGGAAATGCTGTAATATGTTTAACTTAGGAAATAAAATGTATTTCAGCTTAATTATTTTATATTTACTTTTCTTGTCAAGTTTTAAATGTCAAAAGATAGAATCTTTTGGCCCTGAGCCTGACCAGGCTTTGCCTTTAAGACCTACCTACTTTTAGAACATCAAAGATAAAAGAAGAGAGAAGGAAGTTTATCACATCTAAATTAATTTCTGCTTCACTGGCATGTAATTTAAATGAGCTCTCCTGTTACAGGGGTTTTGCTTTTTGATTTTCATTATAGATAAGAGCGGTATGCTAGTTGCAGTGTCTGTTGGAAACAAGGATTTGATACAAAAATAGATGTTTCTGGACAGAAAAGTTTTGGTTTAGCTTTCTGGCTCTGTGAGAAGAGCTTACACCGTATTTAAGGCTGTGTTAAAGGAAAGGTATTTACCCTGCTTATCCTATAACATTGTGTGAATCAACACACAGGTAACCAAGGGCAACATCAAATCACAGCCAAAATGCTGAGAGTGGATTTATGTCATTACCTCGCTAACAATGCTGGAAAGGGACACAGGCTCTTGTTCCCTGGGGACAGAGGCTCTTATTCCCTGGGAACACAGGCTCCTGTTCTCTGGGGAGCACAGGCTCTTGTTCCCTGGGGTCACAGGCTCCCTGCAGGTAGAGGACGAACAACATTAGGCATAATAAATGGCGTTTTTCATAACGACCTTTTAAGCATTCCCAGCTGCAAGGTCACTTTCTGCTAAACTATCCCCTCCTCCTCACCAAATCTTCTGGGTTTGGTCCTTTTCTCCCAACAAACATTAAAACTTTTCATCATTCTTTTTAATAGTATTTGAAATTTCCAACTATCCCTGTCACATTTAACTTGCAAAAACGTCTTTCCAAGTTTAATCATACTTCTGTGCAGCATCAAATTACTTTTACCTGCATTAGGCTAATTTTACTTTTTTTCGTGCCTTTTTTAACATTTTTGAGTGTTTCTAGGACAGTATCTGAGATGTGAAAGTTACTGCCCAGTTTTAGGCTTACTAAACAAAACAGTTTTGACCAAATTTGTTCTTAGCAGGATTGCAATATATGATACTTTGCTACATGCTGCATCTGATACTCTTCAGAACCTGGCTGTTTGGTGGAGAAAATGAAATGTACATGTTGAAAATTCCCAAGAGCAACAGGCAAAGCCAAAAGTCTTTGTCTTTTGTACCTCTTGAGGTCTGAAGGAAAAACTGGCTTTTTGGAATTGACAAGTCACCATGCGTGCAAGAAACTGCAGTGTGARCAAACAGCGTACAACAGCTTTCATTTGCTTCTCTTTACTCACATTTATCTTCCAGCAAGCTCAAAGGATCTGTGGAAATTCTCCTTTAGGCACATATAGCTGTGTGTTCAGCTCCTGTTTTACCACAGCCCAGGAGATTGCAAACACTCGAGTATCTGCAGAAATTTCAGTCTTTGCAAACTTAAGCCATTTTTCACACCCCCGTTTATTTTCCCTGACTGGAAAAGATCCCGGCTCTAGTTTATTTCCCTGTTTTGTTTTTCTTTTCAGATGTGTTGAGAGTTGATGAAATTGGTTGTTAATTGAGTTAATCAGAGCTTCAAATCACACCCAACGGTCAGGTTAAACACAACTTTGTCSATATGTCACAGACTCCTTACCAGAAGCTGGATTTTGTGGCAGAAGCAGCCACAAGAGATTCCAGTGTGCAAGCTGTTTACTCAAGGAACCACAGCATGTTAAATATTAAACAAAGAAGTTAGGCAGAAGAGACAAATTCAAACGGAGCTATYGATAAAAATAGCCAGACTGCAGACAAGATGCAGTGCTAGAGCAGAATCCCATGCAAAGGAACAGGTGGGCTTGTGCTCTGGGTGTGCTTGAATTTCACCTGGGAGCTGCAGCAGGGCTGTGTGGTAACTGCTGCCAGGAGTGTGACACAGTGAATTCTGTAATCCCAAACAGGCCCAATGTGTCTGTGCTGCAGAACACAGCAGAGTGTTGCTGGCTCCCCTCCCAAGCTTGCTGTGCTATGCTGTGTTGGATCTTTTGGGCAGAGAAAATCCCTACAAAATCTCTCTTTTTGGAATCCAGGAGTGTGAAGTCTTCAACAGCCACGCAAGATATCTCATTACTTTCGACACGTTCCTGCAGCTAATGAATATGCACAGAGAGTACAAATTAAAAAAAGACAGTAAAAAGATAGGCCTGACAAGTGTCATATTTGCAACAAATAAGAAAGTCTGCACAATTTTGTTTTAATGTCATGATAAGCAGAAAAATGTGCAAACTGATGGTCTAGCTGGATATGAGGAAAAAGAGCAAAAAGGATTTAGATTGCCTATTTCAGAAACTAGGCAGAGCAAAACAAGTTTGCATGGGTGTCTGTGGGTCCTGCTCAGTCAGTTAAAATAAAAKATGTCATTTTCAAAATAAAAAATTATTTCTTAGTAAAGGTACTCTAACTTCCCCTCTTCTATTGACATTTTCTCTTACAAAACCTTTCTTGAATGTTCCTTTCCTGTACCTCTTTGTGTTCCCACTAGACTTTGAGGGAGAGAAGATAACTTTCAGATAGAGGTGGCTTTGTGAGTTTTCCACCATGCTTTTACCCAGAAGGCAACATATTTA
>NW_026623239.1:2752217-2760299 GCF_030028575.1 Malurus melanocephalus | reverse complement strand
TTTTTTTTTTTTTTTTTTTTTTTTCCTTAGATCAGGCAAAGTCTGACAGTACAATTGCTTTGCAAGGCTGTAGTATATCCAGTGCGTCCTTCCCTTTGGAAAGGCTCAGTGTGGGCTCTGAGCTTGGGASAACTTAATCTGGAGGCACAAATCCTTCTTTGAATGCGCCACTCTCATGACAGAACACAATTTCAACAGTTTAGGCACCTCCAGCTGTGAAGCTGAGTATTTCATGGAATCAGAGCATCACAGACTGACCAGGGCTGTAAAGCTCCTTAAGGAGCAATTACTTCTAAACCCCTGCCTTGAGGGCAGCAATATCTTTGTAGATGTATTTGTTGACCCTTTGGGTTATTCCTATTCATACCTATCCTTTCTTCCTCTGTGTGGTTGATATGTATGTCCTGAAACCTTCTTTTGTGCCCTTTTCCCTTGTGACTCCCATAAATCTGAACTCGAACTGGCCTTCCCTTGCCTTTGGTTCTGTCCCATTCCTGTCAGGCTCTGGTGACAAGGGTCCCTGTAATTGGTCATTCCTGCACAGCACTCGCAGCRCTGAGGCAGAAGCAAGGGGCTTACTTTGTCCTGCAGCAATGAATTCATTGAACTCTTCCCTTGGAAGACAGGGGACAGGAAGCAAGGAAGGAGGATGAGCTAGCGGTGGCAGGTTGAGCTCGTAGGGGGCAGTTCACAGATTTGCATTTTATTTCTGAGGTTCCAGTGATTCCTTCTTCATATGAACTATCAGATAGGATTAAAAAGAGAGAGGATAAATAATGCATGGTGTTATTCACTGAAAAAATATTGCTCAAATTCACTTCAAACAGCATACTCTATTATACAGTCAGATTTCTCAGAGCCCTTCCATTAGTGCCCATTTAAACATGGAATATTTTCCAATTAAATGTGTTGGTAGGAATTATTCATTTTAATAATTAAAACATTTCCAGAGCTCCCTGAAGAGCGTTACCATGGAGCATTGGACCCTCTGCTGGGAACACTCACAGCATGTCAGTGTACACTGTGGGCCAGCTGCTTAATGTCAGCCGTGCAGAAGCATGAAATCCAGTCCTGAGGAGCATTGGCATTGGCTGCACAGAGCTGTCCTTCCTGTGGCTGTGCCAAAGTTAGGTTTTTGAGGCAGCTTGTGAATTCTGGGGCTTATGAAGCACCTTTCAGGTAGGCTGCAAATCTGTCTCCTGCTGCATATTATGGTGATGGCTTCCTCAGTGATTAGGTCATCTTAGGTTGTTCATCCAGGACAAAAGTGAGGGCTTTTATACGCTGATTATTTGCCTTGTTTCACTGCTAGCCCAGACTATTGACAAGTTGGTTTGCCCCTCCTTCCACCAAGTCATGTTCTTGGCATGTCCTTTTCTTTAACGATCAGAAATTAAGACATCTGTTCCCCATGGGTATTGAAAATCTCGTGACACACTCTGCAGAGGAGGGTTTGATGTGGCATTCCTGGCCAATATTCCCATTTGCCACTGCCGTGCAGCGTACTGGTTGGCTACCAGTGGGCTTRTGTGGCTGTCACCCTCCCACTGGAGATGGCTGATGCTCTGTGCTTGTGTGGGCACACGAAATGAGACAGACAGACTGCAAAGTGCTTTAGAAACAAGAGATATGATACAAAATGAAATTTTGCTGCCATCAGAAGATCTCCATTCAAAGACWTAAGTTAAACCAAAAATCAATCTGACAAACAACAGCTGAATGTGGGAATCACAAGGTCCATGTATCCTTCAAATTTAATAAAACTGCTTCTGATTTTGTTTTGTATAAATAAAGAAGGAAGAGGATCAGGCAACTGGTTAATATATATGTTGTTTCAGGAACGCATAGAAACCTGAAGGGAGATTTTTTTTTTAGCTCAACCAAACAACAAAAGAAAAAAAAAATAAAGAGGCAAACTGTCACAGAAAAACTGTCAACAAAATAATTTAATTGTTATTACAGATCTCTTTGCACTATCTAGTTCCTTATCTACATATAGAAAGATCAGATTAGTTAGAAGTACTGATACCTCTTTAAAACATGTCAGCAATCCAGACTGCCTACATTGTCCTAGGGAAATAAATAATGCTGTGAAATATTCAAATGTTTTCTTGATCTGATTTTCAATGTTTATTTCATACCTTTATATCCTTGGAATGCTTACAAATAATATTCACATTTGTGTTCTTCAGGCTGTGATTTGGAGATGTATGAAATTTTATTAGCAATGGGGAAATCATCAGTAGTCAAAGATAAAATATTCTGAAWAAGCTGGCATTGAAAGAATCCTTTAAAAGAGTTCTGAAATCAGCACAATCCACTGGCAAGATCTGAGAGAAATTTTAATTTTGAAAATATCAACTAATTAGAGGAAACAAGCTGAAATGTAGACCAAACATTCAGGGCAATTGTTTAGTCATTCCATTAACAACTGGTAACCAAACTCTTGTCTGAAACTGGGATAGACTCTTGAAAGGCTTGAAAGTTCACAACAGACAGGAAGATCATTTTCTACCTATGTACCATACTTTGTACCATATATTTTTATTCACTGGAGGCTAAATGTAATGATAAAAAATCTTTCTGCTGTAAAAACCTGATTTACACTGACAAACAAATTTAATTGGTCATGGAGACTACGTCACAATATTTCAATACTTACAGRGTGGATACAAATAGGATGGGAGGTCTCTTCACAAGTACCCACATAGAGAAAGCATGAGGCAAAGGGATTTGCACTGGGAGACACTTCATGTTGACACAAGAAAGAAATTGTTCACAGTGAGAACAGACAATCACTGGTAGGTGGTGGAGTCCCCATTGCTGGAAGCTTTCAAGATGACTTTGGACAGGGTGSTAGAAAATCTCATACAGCTTCCTTTTCCCATAAATGCTGCATCAGGTGATCCTCTGAGGTTCTTACCAATCTGTTCTGTGATTGCACCATCCCATGGAGCCAGAGAAACACTAAACAGCCCAAAAAAATTGTACAGATAAATTCACTCATGTCTCATTTATTTTGTATGTATCAAACCCACAACTTCCTCTAGGATGCTATCTTTTCTTCACCTCATCAAAAAGTTATTTGAGTGTGCAGAAATTACAATATATTTTATATTCAGCCTGGTGTCTGTGAGACATCAGACAGAGCCAGACTTATTTACTGTATGTTCACTAAGGATAGCCAGGACATAKCTCTGAATCTGCTCTTCTGTAGCCTGAATAAGTGCAGTATGTATCTGATCCTTTCATCAATGCTTCTTTGCCAAAGAGGTGAYAGTCCATAATTTTGCATAAAGACTGCTTTTACCTGCATTTCAACATCACTTGGTAACTCTTATGAAACTAAGCCTGGGAAGAACTGGCACATAATTTTTCATGTTCTTTGTGTTCCTTAACTTGTCATTGACATTATCTGGTGAAAACAGATTGAGCTCAATAGCACTGAATGAAGTAACAGACAGTAAAACTGGCTTAAATAATTMATTTACAATTATCTGTACTGCTAAAGTGATGTTGTGCTCATTGATGAGAGTAGTGCAAGCAGCTAATGGCACCTATACATCTCAGGTTTAGCCTTGARCACTGATGTGCACAATCAATTTCTATCTTCTCAGTCACAGCCTAGCTGTGCAGTTTGTAGTTCATTTAAGACACATTAGTTAAACTGATGGAACTGGAAGAAGTGAGTCAAACTAGGGGCAAAAATAAGCAATTGATTTATAGCATTTATAAAAGATAATCCACAAAGCTGCCCTAATTTGTTTGTTTGTTTGGGTTTGTTTTTTTTTTTTTTATCTCTGCTTTTATTCTCTGAATACACAGCTTACTTCAGATTTGCCATAAATGGCAGTGATCATCGGTGCCCCTGAAGTGATGTATCAAGGTCACAGCTACTTGGTCTTCTGTGGGACTCTTTTCTAAGGGRTGACCCCTTAGAAAAGGGGTGACCCTGAAAGTGGCCCCACGACAGAAGAGTCCAGTCTGATGTCACTTGGGCAGCCACACTCTGCTTTCGAGAGTGCCATCAGCTGAGTGCTCAGAGCTGACCAGCTCTAACAAAGCCATGATCTCCCAGAAACCAAGACAGGAGAGACAGACATTGCCTTCTTCAGGGTCCAGGGCCTTACCCCTGCTACACATCCAGGACCAGGAAGGCTAAATCTAAAATCAGATCCTTGTCTGTCCTGTACCAGGAGCCCCTGCTGCTTTTGCCCCAGCTGTCAGCATTCAATCTTCCAGCACTGCATCCTCTCCCTGTACCTCTCATGACCACAACCAACTTCCCCCTGTTCAACATGGTCCAGACTGTCCCTGCAGCTAAGGCAGGATGRACATCTGTGTTTCTTGAGTCAGACATGAGCAGGAAAGGCTCATTGGAAAGTCTGACAAGGTTAGTATTCCTCCAGCCTGTACCTGGGAAGATTAAACTGCTTGAGAAGCTGTTTTTGAAACTCTGAAGTTAACATCAGAGTGTATACAGGTCAGCACTCCTTTCACTGCTTCTGCATTAATCCATCATAGCATAAGCCACAGTCAATGAGGAATGAATTTCTGAAAAGCTAAGTCCACAAGACCAGTTCTGATTCCATAGGAACTCTCTGCATCTAGGGCTCCTTTTGTAAGCCAAGTGCTTGGAAATGGTTTATAATTAGATCTTCAGAAAASATGAAGATGCATAAATTCTGACTTGGCTGAAACATAACCAGCAAAGAAGCTTGGTGGATGATAACAAATCCAAATATTTGGCAAAACCATGTATGCCTCTACAAATATTTTGCTTATCTTAGGTTCTCCACTGCTCTTGGCCATGGTTCCTTAAGGAGCCCAGGACCCCCAAGACTACAAGGAGTTTCCTCACCAATGTCCAGCCTCAGTTTCTCTTCTTGCCCCCTCATTTCCCAATATCTTTCCTTTTACAGACRGCCATATCATTAAACAAGATCTCTGTACTAGGAGAGCACTTGTATTTGTCTCTGCATTATCACTTTCTAGGTTGTAAGACTAGTAGTCACTTCTCAYGCTTTGTCTAACTTGAAAAAAAAACCCAAACATTATTTTGGACAACATTTTTTCTTGAAACTCCACCTGTCCTGTTTACACAAGCTTCACCTCGGTGGGAGCTTCTCAAGAAAAGTGTGAGTCTGCACTGACACAGCTTGCATGAATGCCATTGTGTGGGAGAAGTTAAACATGAAAAGTTTGTGTTCTGACAGAATCAAACTTAAGGACCACCTGCATCAAAGAGAATTTTACAGCAGTCCAGTAAGGTACATTTAATGTTACTGCACACTTTGTWCTGTTTCTTTCACAATCAGAAAAATGACAGTGGCACCACTTGTTGTCAGTAAGGGCAACAAATGCGTGAAGTTTGTGGGGAGAAATGGAGAGAAGTGAGACCACCAAGGAAACTCGTCCTGCTGGCCAGCTTCTGGTCTCAGGCAAAAAATCTCTGAGGTGAAGTTTGGCTGAGAAGGCTTTGAACTGTCAGGTTCAAAGGACCTGAAGGCKGTCGGGTTCTGCCAGCTCTGGTGAGAGGAGAGGAGAAGAGAGGAGAGGTTCAAGCACAAGGCATTGGTCATACTGGAGAGCTGAAATTCATTTCTCTAATGTTCTTCTTGATATTGTCCCTGACAGCTAATGAGATAATTAGAATACAAGTATATATAGTCATTACTTACACCTTCCCCCAACTTTGCGGTGCAGATCTGACCTGTTTCTTCTCCACTCACCTCCCACTCCACCCACCTCCAAATGGTTACCAATCTGTGACATTTTTTGCTCATTTGTTAACAGTTGTGCAGGCTGGTCTTCCTCTGCATGGAAAAACAAAGTGGTTCATTTCCTCTCTGCATTTCTACCCCATATGCACAACATCAACACGGGGCTGTCTTGAAAAATATTACTATAGCAACTGGTCTCAGGTGCCTCTCAGCAAAAGCATTCAATGCTGTATAAAACATATTTGGCTCAGCGTGTAAATCCATTTTACTTCGTTGCCTGTTTTGCTCCCGAAAAGAAAAGAAGTCCTAAATTAGAGAATGAATTAAGTTTCTGAGTATGGGGTAGCAAATAGTAAGACAGATACCTGAATAAACAATAAAARGTGAGTTAGTATCTTTTGGTTTCAAACTCCTACTTCAGCTGAAACATGCCACCTAAATTTTTAGTGCTCAATAAGCAAACCTTTTCAAAGCTACTTTTCATCTGCAGTAATTTTACGTGCTAGGACAAGGAAGACTCAGCCTAATGAATTCTTGTGGGGTTTTTTAATTCTAAGTAAACTACTCAGCCTATCTCATGATATTTAGTTACACAATTGCAATGAATGTTTCTTTGAGTACATGAGAATTAGTAAAAAAATGTATTTTTAGATAAAATCTAATATGTGACTTGGGGGGAAAAAGCTTTCTTAATGTTCTTATTGTAAAACAAACACTTCTAACTGTAGTTGAGTATCTAAAGGTTTCACTGGTAGATGAAAGGCTTGTTCAGCTGGTGAAGCTCTCAAAAAAAGAATGTTGTATCAGAGTAGAATGCGTGTTTGCGCACAACATACCAGGCATAATTTTAAAAGAGCAACATTGAACACAAGAAAAGGGGGTTTTTGTAAGGATGGTTGTATATAGAAGGTTGCAGCTTACTCCTATATACCCACTCTACCAGTGGTCATCAAAACAAATCAGGGAACAGTAGCAAAGTCCAGAGATAGATAAATACAGTGCATGCCAAAGTCTGTTTGAAAAGGGAATTGATTTGTGTGACTAAAAAAAAAGTGATGAAGTAAGTTCTGTCACATGTTGTGTCCTTGTCATATGTTCCTTCTGCTGTGTTATGTCGCCACTGCATTTCACCCACAGGAGCAGTGAGATTTCAGCAAGGTTTATGGAGTTGTGGTGGGATCACCCTGCTGCTTGCGGGGGAAAAATCCACCCTTATTAAAAGCAAAACTAATTTTGACTTCTACACCACAGTAACTATTCATAGCATTATGTTATTTTAATTTAAATCCAGAGAACAGCTAGTGGCAGTCTGTGCTTTGTTTCTGGAGTTTACCGTGTCATTTTCTTTCACATTAAAATTCCAGTGGCTACACTATAGGTAAGCCATTATCATTATTATCCTTTACTTTATATTCCAAACAACTTAGTCCACCAAAAATATGAGGTTTACAAACAACCTTTTAAACACCCTAAAATGCTTTCAATTTTTTTCACTGCACTATAGATATATATACATAAAAGTGAAAACTATTTTTCAAAGATAAACATATTCACAAAATATTTGAAATCCAGGCATTGCTGCATAACTGAAAGAGAAGAACATCATAAATCATATWATTTATTTTCTTCCATCACTATAACTTGGAATATTTTTTGCTTTAAAGAGCACACATTTTTTTTCTGGACAGATTCTTAGCATTGATTGACTTTAGACATATTTGAGGTGGGAGGGGTAATCTACATTTTTGTGCTGTAAGTTTTTAAGCTTGGACTGTAGCTTTACATGTTAATGAAAAATCTTTATTATATAATTTTTCTTAACAATCCTCCTGTCTTTTGTTTTAAAATAAACTGGACTGTAGTTGTTATTCTCTCCAGGATGAAATTTGGAGTAAGGTCTGACTCACACCTGCTGTTTTATCCACATGTTATCTTAGCTGTCAAAACCATTATTGGAAGAAAATAGTATGAGGGAGATGAAAAGGATAAAGAACTCTGAATGTCACCAAGATAATGTCCTTGTCTGCTTTTTTTTTCTTCAATAATAATATGATTTAGGAATTTTTACTTTTTACTGTGAAAAATGTAAGTCTCTGCAAACAGACCGAAAAATGAATGCTTTGGCTTTCTTCAATCTTTGGAGAAAAAAGGAAAGGGAAAGGGAAAAGGAAAAGAAAAAAGGGAAAGGGAAAAAGGGGGGAAAGGGGGGGGGAAAGGGGAAAAGGGGAAAAAGGGAAAAAGGGAAAAAGGGAAAAAGGGAAAGGGGACGAGAAAGGGAGGAGAAGGAGAAGGAGAAGGAGAAGGAGAAGGAGAAGGAGAAGGAGAAGGAGAAGGAGAAGGAGAAGGAGAAGGAGAAGGA
>NW_026623239.1:2750109-2751442 GCF_030028575.1 Malurus melanocephalus | reverse complement strand
AAGTGCTACTGAAATGCAAAAAGGGTCTGGATTTTTTTGTATCTGGAAGAAATATTTTTTCTTACCTGCAATACAATTTGGCAGGAAAACTCATTATGAATGGTACACCTTAGACCTTGGTTCAAAGTCACTTCACACTGAACACCAAACTAACCCAGAACAGCAAACTAACCCAGGAGAGCAAACTAACCCAGAACAGCAAACTGACCCAGAGCAGCAAGTCAACCCTGAACAGCACTGACTAAAGCTAGTCAGGAAGAAAATGTCAATTTTATCAGGGGCTTTTATCAGACATTTCAAATGTTATGCTCAAAACTGCAAATAGGTGTATACACATGCTCCAGAATAAGCTATTGAATGGACCTGGTCCTGGTATTCTGCTTTTTCAARGCAGAACTCCCAGATCAACTTATAGATGCAGAAAGTAGTGTTTGGGTCTAATTGTATGTAATAGCATCTAGAATTTCCTTAGAAACAGAGAGCACTGGTTCATCTCCTTTCTGTGCTGTGGAGATGAGCACAGAAATCCAAATGTGTATGAATCATGTTGGCTGCTGTGGGGTGCTCATTGGTGGTAGGTGCCTATGGCAAGTGAGGGGCATCCCAGTGGGAACAGGCGGAGGATACATCCAAAGTCTGCTGAGACCAGGGGATGGTTTACAAGAACAAGTGTTAGTAAGCAGGAAATTCTGCTCCTCATTTCTGGGAAGCCTACTACTTTTGGTCATTAAGGTAGCCACTGGAAAACAAATCATGTTATAACATTAGGAAATTAGACTTCATCTGGGAGTGAGAATCTGTGCCCCCTCTGTGACWCCTGAGCTCACTGCTGCACTGAAGCACTGTTCTTGGTTTCTCTCAGTCCTGCACCAATCTTGACTCATGCACTGGAGTTAAGTGGTTGGGGCAAGAGCTGTGAGATGGGAGAAAAGCTTTAGGTATGTAGAAGCAGAGAGAGGAAAGGAATTTGTTTTTGTTATGTAACAGGTGACCCTGCTTGCTGATGGAGATGTTTTTCTCCTCGCAAACGCTCAGTGATCATTTTAAATGAGAGCAATTTGACAGAGTGTTCTGAACAGAAAAGAGGTTCTCGCTAAAAGGTATTTATACACAGACTGCAGTATGGGTCAGCTAACAGAGGGCATCACTATGGAAGCAGAGGCCAGAGTGCTTCTGGCTGAATRTCACAGCCAGGCCAATGTACAAAASTTGTACCCGAGGTTCTTAGAGCTTCCTAGTATCTAGAAGGTTATAAAGGTATCTAGAAAGTTAATATAAAAATAGAGGCATTTAAGAAACTTTGTCAGGTTTTGGAGTGTAACAGAGAGAAAAA
>NW_026623239.1:2743740-2749959 GCF_030028575.1 Malurus melanocephalus | reverse complement strand
AAAAAAAAAAAAAAAAAAAAAAAAAGTCTCATTACTGTTTCTGCCCAGAGTATTTTATGGGTTTTGTGCTTTTACTTTTTACAAGTCCGTCTTCAGTATTCTGAGACTTGTCCAAAGTCACAGTCAGGCAAGCTTCAGCAATACAAAACTATTTTTTCCCTCTTCTAACAGGGGCTTGGAATTTCTCACTGCTCCTTCTCCTGCTTACAAAGAGATGAAATGGCCTCATGAGATCGTTGCTTTTTGGGGCAACAAGCAATGCTTGAAAGCAGAGCTCAGGCTGTAGGGGTGCTTTGGTAGCCCATGACCTCAACTTGTCAGAAAACACCATCTTCTCAGGCTCTGTGACAGTGGCAAAACTGATTCAAGCCTTTATTCATGCAGCCATAAATGAATAAAGTGAATTGTTAAGTAACCAACTGTTTTGTTGCAGTTTGCCATTAGTGTGAAAGTTTGCCAATTTATGCATCTAGAGGGTAACGATATCACCTAGGAGAAAAGGAAGCTCTTCTCACAGGGGAAAACTCCTATCCCTTCCTGARTTCAACATGACTGTAGACAGAGAGAAATTAATCTATAAATAAASCCAATGGACTCATATACCACTATTTCACACCTCTTTTAATAATCAYAATCAGTGTCATTCATAGGTTACTTTAAGAACCAGCTAGGATAATTATCGCTTGGCTTTGAATCCAACACYAGTGCTAGAATCAGGAAATTGATCATTTTATGCCAGGTGACAGGTGGCAAAACTTCTTTCCTCGGCAGGTATTGAGAAACCCCTGTGGCTTGCTGCAGGAGGTGGCTGGAGGTGCACAGTGATTATGAGCCTTCCTCTGCGCTCCCCAGCTCTACAGGCAGCAATGCCAGAGGAGGGGARAGCAGCTAAAGCCAGGCACAGGAACCTGTGGTAATAACAACAAGCCACAACTCTTAAACTGCTGTGAGGGCTGAKTTTTCTCCCTCCACCCTGGCTTCTTCTGCCTCCCTGCTGTAGAAATGCTCCAGTGTTGCTCTCTGCTGATAGACTTGAACCTGTCACACATCTCCTACGTCTCCTAGAATGAGGGAAAGGCAGCTGGATTCGTAGCACCTCATCTGCAGAGAGCTGGCTGCCCAAATGAAGAATAAACAGGTGAATTTGGTGAGTTTCTTGTTCTATTTAAGTATGCTGAAAAGAAGTAAAAGGGGTTTTTTGTCAGAAGATAATTTCAATTGTTGTGATTGTTCGTTCCTAAATGTCTAGAGTGTGGCATGGCTAGGAAACTCTGGAAATTTACTTTAATATTCCCTCTGACATCAGCTACAGGCTGCAGACTGCAAAGCCACAAATGCTTGAAAATATGGCTTCTTGACTGATGCAACATCAGGATGCTGCTTATAAATTTGCTGTTTATAAATTTGCTCTTCCAGAAYGGGCAAACAAAGTAATTAATACAGAAAGGTCTCAAATGTCTTAAATAAATTGGCACTGTTTTAGAAGTGAAAAGATGAAGTTCAAAAGCACCACCCAGTTTAATGTAATGTAATTTCGTTAATTAATTCATATTGCTTTTAAATAGTAAGGGCAAAATAAAAAATTTACTTTTTTGAGTTATTAAAGAATACTAGTGTCTTGGCTTCTCTGTTCAATGTTGAATTCTTGTGCTTAGAGTGCATACACAGAATACCACTGTTTTGGTCCCTGTTTCCTATAGAATTTGCCTACTTTTCAGTGGCATTTGTTGTTTGGGGTAGGAAGCGTCCAGTTGATTAATTGACAGTTGGTTTCTGCACCCTGTTCTGGTACCAATATGCAAATGCATTTCAAGGGCTGATACTTAACTCTGCTGAGAACTTTCACCAACCAGAATTGTTTTTTGGATGAGTGAGACGTTTTCATCTGTGGTTTTGCTTAGTTATTGCTTTGGACCTCACAGTTTAATACACTGAGGAGAGGAGAGATTTTAGGTGCAATGATATTTTCTATGTTATTTAGGTGACAAGAACATAGAATTTTTCTTGCTCTGTGAAATGTATTTTACACAGAACATATCCTTGTATGACTAAAACTATACAAATAAAAGAAACTTTCCCAAAGAAGGCTAATTTGGAAAGGTGTTCCATCCATGGTAAGTGACCTTACTGCTTCCTGCAAGATTAACTGTGAAGTGAAATATCTTGTTTCCTCTGCTTTCTATGTTTTGACTTTGGTTTAGAGGCATTCTAAGTGAGGTAATTGCTGAGAGATAGTGTCTGACAGCAGGGTTATAGATGGGTCAGAAGGAGCTTCTTTGGACAGAGAAGGGTCTGAGCAAGTTTAAAAAAATGCATTTTATGGAAGTGCCATCACAGCCCTCAGGCACAGAAGAGTGAGGGCCACCTGTGTGGCTTGCTGTAAACATCCACGTTGATTTATTGACAGCATTAAGACCTCTATAGATGGTTGGAAATAATAACATCCTTATTACTGGGAGAAGGGACAGAAGAAATGTCAAATGGATCCTCTGGGTCTTTTCCACTACTATTCAGGTTTAAGAGTACAAATAYTCTGAGATGCAGAGGGAGAAAGTACCAGGTCTGTCTTGTTTATGGGCAGCTTCAGAGGCAGAGATGAAGAGCCTGTCATAAAGCAAAGCACAGAAAAGGAGCTGAAGACATCCAGCTTAAAATCTCAGTGCTTATGAAGGATTCTTATAAACACATATTGTTTGTGTTGTTATCTGTTCTAGCTGAATGTACACAGAGAAGAGGGYTTGGGGAGAAGTTAGGACTGGACGTTTCAGTTTGTAGTTTTTGGATCCCAAACATAGTTCTATAATACGTTAAAATTACATGTATAAATTATTTTAGAGATCTTATTTCTTATAACTCAGTGACAGAAAAATCTATTTTTCTAATTCCACTCTCTTCATGCGATTACAAATGTAAAAATACTCTTTGAGAGTCACTGGGCTTTCATGAAGTTGTCTTGTGGAGATCTGATATGCTTTTTGTATATTTTTATATTGACTCTTTYCGTGCAAAAAAATTGCACAAACTTAAGATATCTTGATTTTTAACGCTCTATTCCTGCTGATYTCATTGTTCTCCATAGCAATACTGTGACGGTTTTGTCACAAACAGTGAAGGGARTACATACATGGAGTACAGTATTGCTAAAACAATAAACATAAGTTCACTTGAGAACAAAATAATATTAAAAAAGAAGAAAATTAAAAACCAGCGTTGTCCAATAGCAAGAAGTCTTCTGAAGGGTGAGATTCCTTCCAGAAAGGCATCAGTATGTTTTAAAATGACTAGGAATGTAATTTGTAAGATGTAATTTATAATTATATATATATATATAAGAGAAATAATTATATATATATAAGAGATTAAAGGATTAACTGTTCACAGGTTTTGTTTCTAGACATTTAAAAAGATAGTTCAGCTGTGCAATGGCATTCTTCCAGCTTAAATGTCTTTATTGCAAAAAAGGGGGTGTCATCCCTACCTGTACCACTGTATTTTTGAGGTTCAATGGTACAACATTTGTATGAACAGTAGTGATCCTATCTTCATGCATAAACTCTAAAACCTATTGAAAACTCTTATTGTTGTTTAAAGGGAGTGCCTTGGAAAAAAACCTCCTGATGGTTGTAACAGTATTGGCTGAGAATATAATTTGAAAACTCCAGTTGTTGCATGACATCTCTTTTCCAAGAAGTCGAAGTGTCAAGGCTGACCAGAGAGGATCAAGTTGCCCTAGGTGGCTCTGACAAAGCTTCCCTGTGACTAGCACAAAAGAGATAAGGATAGGGTTTTCAGCATCATGCATCTCTAAAGTAGGTTTCTGCTGCTCTGGWCTCGTGGTCTGTTTTTGTGCTCCAGCTCCATCCCTCAGTGAAACTCCCTGGCTCACCGTTGGTCCTTCTTCAGGAAAGCACCCAGAAAGTTACCTTAAGCAACACATTTTCAGTGCAGCCAGGCCCTAAAGCATGTGTGAATTAGACACCACAACACCTTCCATTCACAGATTTTAAACGGATGGGTGACTCCCTGACCAGCACCAGGTGGATCATTTTTAGGCTGTGGGCATAGCAGCCTATTTGCTTACAGCGATTGTTAACACTGACAATGTTCACTCATATGGGTATCAATCTGCTGCGCTTTCTGACACGATGCTCAGCTGGATGAAGCCTTTCCTCTCTGCCTTTAGAGTGGTCWTTGCTGCTGGGGTATGGTTCGTAGATCTTCATTGTCTACCAGATCATATCTCACTGGAAAGTAAATGCTCTACCAACAGGCTGACTCACTCTCTCAGCTGGAGGGGTGAGATGCCAGTGTTGGGATCAGCTGAAGTTTGTTATGACTGAAAACCAGCCGTGGTGATGAGTATGTAAGCGTGCTGTGGGAGCTGCTGGCTCTCTTGAGAAGCAGGTGTGAAGTGTTCTTGGCATGGAACACCCTCTCCTCACTTTGCTAAGAATGGCTCSTCTCTGGTGGCGTGGCTGCCCGAGAAACACCATGCTCACAGAAATATTCCTAKAGTTACACTGACTGTGCTGATCACTAATTGCTTCTGTTCACTAATTTTCTTCAGTATGAATAGCACAGAGTCTTAGCGGGGATTGTAAACACTTAGGAAGCACTAACCAGAACCAGGGAAGGGCCTTTATTTGGAGCACCTGGACAGATGTTTTGCCTGAAGTGAGATAGTGAGATGGAGGTGAATTTTGGTTTTCCTTAAGTGAAACCTTCTCTTAAAAGATCAGGTGCACAAACAGTTTGAAATMCATTCAAACTGAATACTTTCTGTGGAACAGATGCATATTTGCTTAGCTTTTGCGATCAGTTTCAAGTAAAAGGCATCCCCTAGCTGTCATTTTACATAGTGGTAGCCGGCTACTCCGCCGTGGTTTCAAATGTGCTATTTGAACATGATGGTAGTGACTTGCTGAAAGGAACACTGCATCCAGGCTTGAGGGCCACTCGAAGACAGAGCCAACACTTCTAAAGATGAAACTCTAAGTTTTTCTCCCTCTAAATAAATTTCGAGACCAGAGTATCTTTCAGTGAGCTCAAAATTAAGGGTTGAATTATCTAAAATGTAAATTAATACTTTAGTTTTTCTCATGTTGCTCTCCTTAACTGCTTACAGCAAAACTTTGGGGGCTCCCACAAAACCTGAAAGAGCTTATCACAAGGTAATGAAGCTGTAGTGTAATTGCACTGCCAGGCCTTTAATTTCATATCCCGGAGAGGCTGAGGCTTTCCTGAAGGCGAGGGGTTTTGGCTGATGATCGCATTAGCTACGCACGCTGCTGCCCGGCTGGTCCGGACACCCCAACACACCCCGGCTGCAGGAGCGGGCCCGGAGCAGCTCGGGTGTTCCTGATCCCGCTTTGCCCTCTGCTGGCACCCGCCTGAAAGAGCGAGAGAGAGAGAGAGAGAAAGGCTCTGAGGGCTCTGAAAAGATCTGAGGAAACAGCGGGTCTATGCGGTGGATGTAAAAGTTCACTAAAGAAGGAAAGGTCTGCAGACATCAGTGCTGTGGATGCCAAGGAGGATGCCAAGRAAGTCAGAGGCAGGAAGGCGCAGTGCTCCTCCATCGAGCTAAGCTTAACAAGAACAAGTTTTGCTGTCAGGCAGCTCCTCGCTGCTCTGACCAACCCTTTGACATGACAAAAGCTTACACTTGAAAAATCCCACAAGTGTTGTCTGACTRAAACTCAATTCCTTACCTGGTTGTGAGGAGGCACTCCAGAAAGACTCTCCTGTATCTCAGTAATGGCAAGAACTTCGGGGAATTGGGAACTCTCGGCGAGAGACATCTTGTCACCAGCCTTCAGAAAGCTCTGAGTAACTGTAAAGCGCTTTTGTGAAGTGGCCTTTCATTTAACTGGCAGATATGTTTTCAGGGGAAACAGTTCTTTTATTTTTACTGCATGGATGGTTTATGTGCTGGCTGTCCTGCATATGTGCGAATAAAACTTCTTCTCTTCTTGGAAAAGAAACTAGCAATTATTTAGAACCTGTAAGGGAAAGAAATGCAAAATACTTATCTGAGAGCACAGGTGAGGGGTAAATCAGGTGTCAAGCAGCAACTGGAATGAAGAATAATGTGTTGCAGTTTGAGAATGGCTCTCTTAGGCAATATCAAAAGAGATGTACATTTTGAATGTCTAGATGTAGCTTTTAAAAATGTTTTTCCTGTTTTTCTTTCTACTTTAAAATAAAGAACAAAGAGATGAA
>NW_026623239.1:2740648-2743551 GCF_030028575.1 Malurus melanocephalus | reverse complement strand
AAGAAAATGTAGTTACAGTGGATATGCAGTGTAGGGCTAGTTTTGTGAAATTTTTTGGAAACTGCTACTAATAAATAACTAAATAAAATCTAGGGCGTGGCACAAGAACATGCTTTTTGACACTTTTCATGTCATTCTGGTTGTAGGAGACAGACCATGGCTCTTGCTTGGGCATTGCAGTTATCATATCCTGTAGCATGGTCTTTAAAGAAAGAGCAATTAAATAATCCTTCCTGTCATCTGTATGACCACATATCCTTCTTGCAAACATTTGTTTTCTCTTTCATGCTCACCTTAATTATTTAAGCAAAGCATTTAATTATTACAAAGCACTGTGCTGGAAATTAACAATACAGTACAATTTTGTTTTTCTGGCAGTATTAAATCACCAGAAACCAAGGATCCCTACATTCAGAAAATGGTATCCTGAGAAAAAACGTCAAAGCACTACTAAAAAGCCAAAAGCCAAAAAACTCTGGAAAGCATTCCCTTCATACAGAGGAGCTGTTTGTTGTTTTCACCCCAGAAATGACAAGATTCTGTGTACCCAAAATGATGCTGCCCATTTAACTGTAGCAGGTGATATTTTGTACCCATAGTAGGAGAAGGAACAAATTAAAACCTGAAATATACATATTTGTGAATATTTTTGTGTCAAATGAGATGTTTGCGGCTCTCATCTTCAATTTTGCTAATGTTTAGCAACAAGAGAAAAAATTACTTCTCATTTATCTTGGTGTAAAGGATCCACATTGCTAGCAGTCCTGATTCCAATATTTCAATTTTTGACACTCTCTTTTAGAAAATAGGATTTCCTCTCAAAACAACCATGCCTGCAATGCCCTGAAGTAAATAATTACTAGAGATATAACCTGTCTCATCAGAGTAGTTATATTGGTTAGCATCTGTATTTTTAGGAAGAATCATTTGTGTGCTTTAAAATGTTAAAGTGTTCCAGTTTACTACATTAATATTCTTGTTTACTACATTAATATTMTTGGAAAAAAGCATTAATTATTTCTTTAAATAGTCTTTTCAAAACATAGCATTTATTTTTTTAAGACAAATTCTAAATGCTAGAAAAAACAAGCTTTTTCCTCTTGTTGAAGATGAATAAGCAATGTACTTCTGATTCTTCTCCCTTCTCTTAAAATTTTATGCATTTACATGGGAATTTTTCTACTTCAAAGTATAAAGGACTATAAAGATGATCAATAAGTGCATAAATATAGGCTTGTAAAGCAGAAAATAAATTTCTGGACTTCTACAGTTAGGTGGTGAGAATACCACATATTCTGTACTTTGGGAGCACTAGCTTTGATAGATAATTTTTGTGCAATTCACTTCAAAATAAAAGTGTAAGGTGTTTTTAATTACTTTTTGATATCACTTCAGTTTTCCTAGTAAGTGTCTTTTAAACCACTGTTATCAGTGGAGAGCTTTGTGGATATTTACAAGAAAGGCTTTGGTGCTAGGTAAATTCACTAGCAGAGTCACTTCAGCTTAGTGATTATTCCCATCAGCATAGCTTAAGACAACATCCTATGTATTTTACCAAACTATCAAAACAAAGAATTGTTGCAGTTCCCTGCTATTGRAAAATATTTACTGAGGACTGGAGAAGCAACTTATAGCTCAGCTGTTTAATCATGAACAATTGTAAATAGATGACAGGTTGGCAATTAAATGCCATGTAATGGAAATTTTCCTTCTCGGAGAATCTGATTTAAACTCTTGTCAGGCTTCTTAAATGTCCTAGTAGGTGTAAATCTCCTTGTCCTTATATGGTTCGCATTTTGTGCAGCTTTTCAGTTTGTACCCTACCTCTAATAAAAAATATAAAAAAATCTAGTGCCTGAAATATTACCAGTGTTTTGTACAACTCTGAATCTTTGGCTTCAGGATACTTTTGCTGATCTGAAATTTTACTAATTCCAAATAGTCACATGAGCAACCTGCAAACGACTTTCACCTGTTATAAGCATGTTTTCAACAACAGTTTAGCTGTATTCCAGTTTGAGATGGCTTCAGTCTTATGTAAGACTACATGGATGATCATTTTGAGAAGATTATTTACAACTATGGGATAAAATGTCTTCTCCTTTTCTCCTTTACAGGAAAGGCTGACATGGAGATCAGTCACATTAACTAATTTAAATACAGTAAACTGTTCACATTCTAAAATTTTTTTAATTTTTTTTTTTTTTAAATTTCACTTTTTATGTCAATTCTATGCTCTTAAAAATTATACTTTCAATTTGAAACCAAAGAGCAGTAGAACTGACTAGAGTTTTACTTTTGGTCCCTTTGGAGTAGGGACAAAATTGTAACTGAGGAATCCTCCACCAAGGAGTGGATATGTAAATGTAGAGGTGTCTGAAGCTGCTCACCTGAATAGTTTGTCTACATTGCCAAATTGTTCCCTGGTCTGCTCAGATCTGAATCTCCCCAAGTCCACTCCTGTGCCAAAGCAGGTTAAGAGTGGTGTTCCAGGTGCTCAGGGATCAGGCAGGTCTCATTTACATATTTCTCATGGTAGTTCTCACACAAACTTGTGTGATTAAAGCCTTCCCAAAATACACCACTTCAGAGTAAAATTTCTTAAGGAGTGTGATCACTAGGGAAGGGGTAGATCTGCTCAACATCACCAGTCGTGGTTGGAGTTTTGGCCCTGCCCAGGCTAGCACGTCTTGAACACCTCCTGTAATCCCTGGAGAGTCCTACTCGATGGTCAGGAAACTGCTGTGAGTAGGGGGAAGTCCTGCACCTTCTTTCAGACTGTGTAGAATTGGGCTGATAGGATGTAGGATGTCCACAGCTGGCTTTACTTCCTATTTGTTTTATCTTAGAAATCCCTGTGCTTTCCTGGACGATGCTTTATCCACAATTCCACAGTCCTCTGC
>NW_026623239.1:2731857-2740597 GCF_030028575.1 Malurus melanocephalus | reverse complement strand
CTTTTTTTTTCATGTTCTCTTTAATGTGCTGGTACAAACTGTTTCCCCTTCAGGGAACGGACTTTGCCTCCAAGCAGAATGTGTTCAATGAAGCAAAACTGGCTCTTTCAAATACATGTGCTACGAGGTGTCTTTATCTTACTTGTAATAAACTGAAAAACCTGTCAGACACGATACTATGCTATTAGCTTCATAAAATCCTTGTTACAGAGGGTCTGCCATGCAATTCTGAACTAGACACTAAAATGGGTTTTGGAGCATTAAGCCTTTTGTGTCTCATTAACCTGTTAGACAAATCCCAGATGGAATAGAGTGACTTAAAAAAAATCTAAACTATTTCATCTTCAGGTAAAAACTATGATCTAAAAAACATAATTTTTTGAGTTTGTAAATTTAGGGAAAAAATAATTGTGCTTATTAACACTAAGGATTCTGTGAAGTACACCAAATTGCAGTATTAATGCATAACGATGTGAGCATAGTTGTTTGTCTACAAAGAAGGCAGATGTTGGAATAACTCTTGAATCTCCTTTGAATTGGCCAAAATCTAGTAATCAAAACAGAAGATGAGAAATAAACATATGGAGAGGAAGCACATTATCCACTTCTCTGTGTTTTAATTAGAGCTAACTATTCAAAGTGTAAAGTTTCAGCTGTGGTGTCATAACTCTACATCATCATAATAATAAACATTGACATATTAAATTCCCATTTTCTATGGCAACATGTTCTGTCATTTAAACTGTAAGCATTTATTTACTTGTAGGTGAGTAAGATACAATAAAATACAACAAAATGCTGCTAAGAGAAATTTTTCTTACATGCATTGGGATTTTCTCTTATAAGTTCTGCAGTGATTGCAATTGTAAATAACTGCAAGAGGGCTTATTTAACTCTGTTCTTTAAGTATAAGAAGGAGAGACTTCAGATCTTCCTATAATTTGCTGTGATATTTGGATAAAAAATATTTAGACAAAAGTAGTCTGTCTTCCTGCTGAAGAACGGTTTTGCAGGCAGTTTGTTTTCCAAGTTACGTTACCAAATGAAGTCTAGTATAAGCTAAATTTATGCTGGATGATGTAATGAAGAGCACATGCATCTTTTCTAGTATGGCTGGGTTTGGGGTTGTTTTTTCTCAAAAACAGAAATTTAGACATTTTCAAAATTGAGCATTTTGAGATGAAGAGTTTTCTTATAAATTGATGAAGAGTTTTCTTATAAATTGTCATTGGACAGGTAATATGTATTTCAAGTTTTCTGCCTACCTGCTGAGGAATAACATAGAGAATGTAGTTGAGCAATTATGTTTCTCTTAGCTTAAAAAACAAACGTGTCTTTCAAAAGTCAAAAAACAAACGTGTCTTTCATTCTATCTGTTAAGCTTGCCTGTCATCCTTGCATTTGGGTGAGGTTTTTTTTCTCCCCTTTTCTCCTTTTTTGTCTTCCAACAAGCAGCAGTAGGTTTGTTGATGGTGGCTAATACAGCAATATTACTGCTGCTTCTGGAGAGCCCAGGTAGCCCCAACAACTTTGTAATGTGCTCCAGCTCCAAAATTTCCTCTTTCTGACATCTTAATAACAGAGGGAAACAATGGTGATCGTTTCATATCAGAAATGGAGAAAAAAAGGTGGAAATGTTTGTCTCAATGTTGAGATTGGAAATGATGGTAACAGATGTTAAGGGGAATGATCTTCTCTCCTGCCATTCTGCCTTCTCCCACCCGAATGCTAAAGGGTCTCCAGCCCCCATCCCAAAGCATGAGCTCTTTTACATGGCTTGTTGGATCAGGGTTAGTGTATTAACTAACTGGGAGGAGGTCAGAGCATCGATGGATTGATCTACAGGTATATACAGCTGCAGAAATTGGTGTAGATAAGGATGTAGATAAGAGGCATCTGTTTCATTAATCATTATAATGCTCACTACTGTAATAAGGTAATATTACATGGCTACAGATGAAGTCACCAGAGGACTGTTAAATCACTATATGWCATCTTTAAGACTGTTAAAGGTACTACAAAAATTATTATTTTCTATATGATGGTATACTAATTGCTGGCATTGAAGCAGACATAGAAATGAAGTCAAAATGCAATTTCCTAACATGCTGTTATTGAGAGCAGTTTTCAACCTGGAAGTGTTCATTCCCCACAAAGATGATAGGAGGAGGCGCACCTCTCCGATGAGGAAACTTGGGATTGTTAAGCCTGGAGAAAAGAAAGTGATGGGGAGACCTTATTGCAGGCTTCCAGTATTTGTAGGGGGCCTTTAAGAAAGATGGAAACAAAATGTTTTAGCAGGGCCTGCTGCAATGGGACAAGAGGAAATGGACTTTAACAAAAAGAGAGCCAATTAAAACCATTTATAACAAAGAAGATTTTTACACCAGCACAGGTTGCCTAGAGAGCTGAGGAGTGCTGTATCCCTGGAAACCCTTAAGATCAGGTCAAACGAGGCTTTGAGCAACCTGATCTTCTTGAAGATGCTCCTGCTAATTGCAGGGGCCTTGGACTAGGTGGCTTTTAAAGGTCCCTTCCAACCCAAACAATTTTATGATTCCATGATCCATTAGCTAAGAGCACTGGAGTAGCAGAGCATCATCTGGTCACCCTTCACCTTGATGAAGGCAACAGGGCTGAGTAGAAAAGTTGTAAGAGACAGCCACACTTTCAGATAAGACAGATGATTTTATCATTTTCTCCCTGGAGACACAAAGCTTGAAGGCACCTACAAGAAAGGGCAGCTTAGTTCTGCCTTGCTGCAATTTCGTAWACTCAGAATTGGAAATGAGAAGACAAAAGACTGTGGGGGCTCTGCCTGCTCCCTCTACCTTCCCTTCTTTCCTCTTTAGAGCCCAATCTTTGTACAAGAAGATGAAGCGAGGAACACCAAACAGCTGGTGAAATGGTTGTCAGGTATCTTTCTGTAAACTTTGGGTATTCTCAGGAATCTCTTGGTAAAGGAAAGGTATATGAAATGAGTTCATTATAATCTCAGGATCACGTAGGCTAAGCTCTAGAAGGTGTAGAGGAGCTAATGACCCCTCTGTCTAATATGTCATGTTGTTTGTTGCTGTCATACTTAGTTTGTGCAGCCTTCTGGCTCCTGRACTTGTTAGGATGGTATGTCATTAGTGCAACACCTTTTCTATTTTTATTTCTTTCTTTTGAGTACTATTTGCTGCTGATTGGAACTAATGGGGGACATATTTACATTTTTCACTGATACATATTTCCTGGATCATTATTCTGTTTGCTAGCAACAGCTCCATTTCTTTTTTAATGACCTGATTGTTCATTTTCAAGCCCCTTTGCTTAGGAAAAAACTTGGTGGGTCTTCCTTACTTAGGAAAAAACATTGTGAGCTTAGGAAGAAACACATATGCTCTAGCTTTTTTTGGATCCAGTATTTCTTTTAACTTCCCACATAGAGTTTAACCTGATCATCAGAATAGTGAACTACCAGAATTCCCTCTCTTTTTTTCCAAAAGAGTTGAGGAGAGGGTGAAAGAGTGTCACCTGACATGAGGAACACCTAATGTCCTAGACAGCAGATTTGTGGCTGACAGGGCTTTCCAYTTACTGTCACACAAGTAATGCTTTTGCTGTTCACTGAAGGAGCCAATATACTAAAATAACAAATTTGCCTTTTTGGCCAAAGGCACTAGCCATGACTCCCTTTTTCTTTGTAGTGTATCACTGTTAATTGGCCAATTAACAGTATTCTTCCCTTCTCCCCTGTGTTCTGAGCAAAAGGAAATCACAGAATCTGTGGTGGGTGTATGGCATAAGGTATCAGACTATTATCTCCACTATCATTTAATTCTCATGCCTTTCTAATGCTCTTTTAAGCTAGCTGTTGCRTGTAATTGTCTTCACCTACAACTGCAAGTTTTACCCTGTTACAATAAAAACCTTTTAAATTCTTTGCTTTGTTCTTTTGCTCCTACACTAATTGTTAAAATAGTCACATTTAACTTGCATTCAAGGTTAAGCATTCAGCGGCATAATTTTCTTTTTAGTCTTTCAAGAGTTTTGAGACAGGCCTGACTTAGTCTGAGATTAATCTGTGCTGGAGGTCAAGAAAATATGACTGTATGTAGCTGCTGTGATAAAGATCTTACTAATGAAAAGGAACTGGGGAGGGCAGGGGAGGAGAGGTCATACCAGCTCGGAGCTCATCTGTTTGGATGAATGGATTCTCCAGGTTTAGGTTTCCTCAGACACTGCAATTATCTCAGCTCTTTGTATTCTAAATAAATTTTAATATAATGAGACAAGTGAACCTATATTTTTCAATATCCTTTTTTTTTGATGTCTATGAGGGATAATTATCTTAGTAAACCCAGTACAGCTGCTGCTCAGCTTGCCCAGATACATCGTTTTCAGCCTTTTTTTCCCTGAAACATACTTGCTGGCAAGTCTTATGCACCAACCTCAGGAAAACAGTTTACCAGAAGATGATTGTTTTTTCAATACTTTTGATATGGAAAGTTAATCTTTAAAAGGAACTGTTTTGGAAAGGGASCAGCCTAAAACAGATTCATTCACAAGAACGCTGATCCAGGTGTAACTGTCCCCTGCAGACTGTGACCGAGATGGCAGGCAACACACTGCAATCTCAGTGAGAAATGTTTCTCTCAGCCGGGAGGTATCAAAGCAGACACAGGAGATCTTTTCCTTAAATGTGGACTGTGATAACTGTCACTCTCACAATGTATTTTCCTGAGAATGCTAAGGGAGTTTCTTAGATAAATTTAGGGTGATACTAAGGTTCTTAGCTACAGCAAGTCATACTYAGTCATATTTAATCATACCAAGATGGCCTTTGGCCTTTGTGTTACCTTTGTGRGTATAAGCTCTTGGCTCCTTTCAAGGATTGCTGTCCTCTAGCTCCTAAACCTGGATGATAGGGATGAGGGCACTGATGACATGTTACTGTCTGCTTTAAATCAAGAATAGATGGGATTTATGTCATTCACTTTATTGTTTAAGTCACTGCAAGTGAGGCCAGAGATCTTACAAGAGAAAAGCATTAAGTATGCAAAAGAGTGAGGGATTTAAAGATGAAATTGAGATTTTGTGTTCTCCGTGTGCAAAAAAAAAAAAAAAAAANGGGATTTAAAGATGAAATTGAGATTTTGTGTTCTTCTTTGCAAAAAAAAAAAAAAAAAAAGTGAAATTAATAAAACCAATACAAATTACTGGAACTGTGCTGAAGGCTTCCAAATGAGAAGTGTGTTAAATTAGAAAGCTCAGTCAGTGCAAAACAATTTCCATGCTGACTACCTCTTCAGCCTGGCCTAAAGAGTCCTCCATTTGAGACCCATTCTCACCATCCTGGAGAATGCCCCTTCCTGATGCCAGTCAGGGTGTGCTCTTACTAGAGGCTTTTACTTCAACCATGCCCTGATCTAGAAATGAAGGTCCTGCAGCAGAGAAACTTCCTGTGGGCACAGGAAGATGACAAAATATGAAATCTGGGCCATAGAAATCTCATGAATTGTTCTTGTGGACAGCTTGTTCTATGCCATTTCACAATAGGTCCCGGAGATTTTAAGCAATAAAATATGTCCATGGAACGACCTACTTTCCAGAGGTACAAATTGGGAGGGGGTAAGGGGAATATCCTTCTCTGTGCCTCAGCAGGAGATTGCAGGAATCATCCCTTTTATTAAACTAACTGCAAACAGAATCTGACTCTGACTAAAAGCCACAATACGTGCCCTTTACTGCGGCATTTGACCTCCAAAGAGTCTTTGGGAAAGCTGTGGGAAGTTCTCACATTTACCAGAGCTGGCTGTTAATTGTGGCAGCTACACTGCTTCGTTTTGCACCAGTAAACATTCTCAGCAGAAGAAACACAGCTAAGTCATCAGAGCTGGATTTCTTTCACCACTTGATTTTCAGCTGTGGGCCTAAAAATGCAAATATGTATGCAATTTATCTTTAGTTTAGCTCTTCTAATCATTCCTTCCTTTTTCTTTCTGCAGCTATAGGAAAGGTAATCTCAGAAATAAGTAGGCAGGACTCTAACAGGAATTAATCTGTATTAAAACATAAAGGAAAACCACAATGTGTTAGCTGTGTGAGTCTCTGCATGGGTGATTATTCTACATAGAACTTCTGGAATATTCCTTCATCTCTTATTTTCCTTTTGTGTATTTATCTTATTTCTTTTGTCTTTCTTTTYGGACTGAAGTCAGTAAACTGTCTTCCTTATGCTTTATTGCCTAAGTTAATTTTCTTCTAAATTAACAAATAAAAACAAAAGGAGTGTATTTGTTGTAGTAGAAGAAAGAATGCCATAGTGTTCACATTATTTTAAAAACTCTTAAATCCAATCTTTAAACTCCTGTGGGTGGCTAAGGCTTCACCCCCACGTGCCTTCTTCATCTGGTGATTTGTAAGTTTTGAAATATCTTTGCCTGAACATCAAACACGGGCTCGATGCATTCTGGTATGTATCAAGCTCTCTGACACTGTGTGTAACAGAGAAGCCTCCCATAACTACTAAGTGTAGAAGGCTTATGTTTCTTATGTTTCTTGCATATCTTTCAATTCCAATCAAATTTACATAATTTTTGAAAATTTTCTGTGTTACTAAGTCACCCTCAACTAGTACGAAAAAATATGTAGAACATAGTTTTTTACATTACTCTTTCAGCATCATATACTATGGCACAAGTTTTGCAGTCTATATGAATAGATCATCTTAATATTCAACATAACAACACTTTTATGTCACTTCTTGTGAAATGGCAGACTTGATTCTTGTTTATTTTACTGTTTGGTTTTTGATCATAGGTCCCAGGCTTCGTTGATATAAAGCATGCTCAACTTTCACTGGCGTAAAAAGCCATTTTTGCTCATGTGGTTGAGCCTTGGTAAAGTTATTTTGGTGACCAAAGATATTCCCATATTCTACATACAAACCTCTTTGTTCTTGACCTGAGTCACAGTGTCCAAACTTCAGTTCACATGTTCTTCTCTATTTAAAAATCTAGGGATGCAGAATGCACTTATTTTCCCCTTCCCTTCCCTTCCCTTCCCTTCCCTTCCCTTCCCTTCCCTTCCCTTCCCTTCCCTTCCCTTCCCTTCCCTTCCCTTTTTTCTACAGTTTCACTCTTCACAGATTTCTAAGAAAAAGCTCTTTAAAATCCGTTCAGTCTTCAAAACATGATCAACATAAATGAGAATTATGGAGTAAGCACTTTAGATTTTTTTTTTTCTATAACTTAAAAAATATAATGGGAGCCATTAAGTCAAGAAAATACTGCCAGACTGTGTTTTTTACAGCAAATGAAATAAGTTGTGCTTGATACATTGGCAAAGAATTTAGGAAGCAAGTTTTCCAATAAATCTAAGATAAATTCTCCTGAACTTAAGTCTAGAAGCGTGTCAAAAGCTGTCGATTTATAATTATAATGTGTCTAAATTATATTTTTAAATTATTATTTCTGGAAGTTACACACAAAACTTCTTCTATGAATATTCTTTGAAACAACTTAGCATTTCTGGATGGAGTGTGCAACACACAACCAGTATGTAGAAAAACAATTTATTTGATTGACTTAGTTTTGCTTAAGTATGTAGAAAAAATGCATTCACTTTAAGTAGCCTAGGTTTTTGTGAGTTTGAGGTATTTCTTACCTTTTGAAGGCTTCAGCAGGTTCTCAGATCAACATGMTAATTTTTCATATGAGGACTAATGGGACCAGAAGAGGTTGGACTAGCTACCATTACTTCCCAAAATTGCTCAGCTTCAGAGTCATAAATAGATGTTATTCATAACAAGAGCAGGTGGCTAATTAAAAAATTCTGTAGAAGGTGTTAGGGAATTATGCAAATCAATGCTAAATTTTTCTGCCTGATGTCAAATAAATGCTTAATTGTATTTGTAAATTTTTATTTGTATTTAGCAGAAACATCCAGTAAAATTAAATGCAGGCTGATCACCTCTGATTAGTGTATTTTCARAAATAATTTCTGCTGTGTGTATTCCAGTGTCAATGGAATGCAAGCTGGCATGACTTAATCATGGGTTAATCACAACCTCTCCTCTGTTTTTTGGCAAGAGATTGCAGGAATCAATCGCAGTATTTCCCCACAGTCAGTAATTACCAGGGGGTGTTGCACTGTCCATACTCTGGATGTGTAGGGCAATTACACTGCCAGCAATGCAGTGTCAACCATCAGTTCCTCTGATTTTCACTTGTAGCTACTGAGGATTATGTGAATCATTCTAGTCATGAATAATTTCAGAAACACCTAATATTCCTCAAAGAACAAATATCCATTTCACTTCCCTTTCTATAGGACAGGAATTCTGGGGTGTACAAGAAGTCTGAAAAACATCACTTTCCCCACTCCTCTGCACCATGTATTTATGACAGCTCCTCCCTGGCATACCATTCTTCTCCTTGCCTCATGTGAAATTCTTTTGGCTTGTCTTCCTTTTTCATGTGGTTTATCTTTCTTTCTTTCATCTCCCCATCTTCTCCCTCATGGCCCCAAGCTCACTAATTTTTTTAATAAACTAAGCTAAAATAGTAATGTCTTCCTGAATTTTGTCACACACCCCCCACCACCTCCCTTCCTTCTTATTTCAGTAGATTTAATACAAGATTAAATCTGAAAGGAGTCAGCCTCAGTGCAACCCCTTAAAATGATTAGTACACGTTTATAACTTCTTATAAAACATTTAAAACAACTTCTCCTGAGGTGCTATTGGTGCTGG
>NW_026623239.1:2722814-2731767 GCF_030028575.1 Malurus melanocephalus | reverse complement strand
TTTTTTTTAAAGAAAAACTTTCTTTCATATTTGGTATTTTGTATTCTGGCTTTCTCTAGAAGAAAACTCTCACACTGTACATTTATAGGTCCACACCTGTAAAACAAATAATTGCTCCTTTTGTTCCACCCTCTACCAGAAGCTCTTGTTCCAGCTGCATTTTATGTATATTGCCAGATCCTTACACTCACAGGGACTGATCATTTAAACACTAAAATTCCTTGGCCAAGGGAGGAAAGTTTTAGCAAAAATAAMGATGACCATTTGATCTCCTCGATCTTTTTTTCTTCCAGCCCAGGCCACCAGCTGATTATAGGGACTTTTGGACTCGAAGCTCTATTTTGTCACTGTCAAACAATTTCCAATTGCTATGCACACCTGTTGCAGGAAMAGTAGTGCAATATAAGTCAGCATGAAATTTTTGGGACAGATAATGTGGTACTTGTTTATGAAATCTTTAAGGAAATTGGTGTTATGTACTCACACTTGTTCTCGTGGTCTTCATGCATTCACTCATTAACACAAACACACACACACACACTCAGAGGTACTTACAAGCACCAAGATATGTGCTGTCCAAGGACACACACAGATATTTCCATTCATACCTATTGCATTCACACACTAGCTTTAATATACCTGTTAAAAATTTACAGCATCAAATGGCAAAGTATTTGAGAAAAAAAGAAGCCTGAAAAACATTTATTTTTGTCTTTCTACCACACAGTCTGTGTCTTAAGAAGAGGTTAAAAAGTGATTAATATGTATTTTAATGTAATGCCTATGTCTGCTACAAGATCACCGTCACTGTCACTTCAGTAGAAAAGAAGGCTAGGTGATAGCAAGCATTCTCTTGTTGATATAACTCATCAGTGTTTTGTAATCGTATTAAAAGACGTAGCAGTCCCAAATATGGGAAAGAATTAAGCTGCTGAGAGAACTTGAGTACCATGGTAACTATTATTTCCAGAATTCACAAGTTACAATTGGAATTTAAAAGATATCTGTCACTAATTATGGAAGATACCTTGTATAGGCTAAGGAAATACAGTCCAAGAAGCAAATTTTTTTAAAAAAAAATTTATCCCAGTCCTGAAAACATTTCAGTCTATACACTCAAGATTAAAAAAACCTTCCTACTTGTAACTGCATTGGAAGACCAACAACTTTTTCCTGCAGTGTAACATTTACTAGTTTAAGGCTTACAGATAGATCATTAACTACAAATAGCCCCAGTAGGTCCTTTCTTGGTTTTGAAATGTGCACAAAATACTGTTTTCTTGTAGTCATTATATAAATTCCCCCAAAGTGCTATAATCAAAGGAATGAATACAACAGAGTAATGTTAGTGGGTTTATTTTGCAAAAGTTTGTAAAGTTTCAAGTGCTAATCTAGGTAAACATATMTATATAGCTCCAGAAGGAAACATATTGATAGCAAGTAATTATTTGTATTCAGGGTTTATATCTAATAATGCTTTTACTGAATGCAATGTATAGGACCAGCTTTCTCATCTAAAATGCTGATGATTTGAAAATCAAACCTTTAATARCTGTCATTAGTACTCCATGTAGCAATACTTGCATATTCAGCAGTACTTCATGAAGCTTCAATAACAGTCTCTTGAAGTTCCACCATCTTTAAAGTTCAATATAGGTCCCAGTGCTGTTGTGGGCTAAGATACTAATTTTATTTGAAATAAAATGTTATGATGTTGAAATCAATAAAAGTCATAGTCTTTATGTATGTGAATAATAACTAAATTATTAAACTCTCATCTGCCAGTGTCAGAAAATCAAAAGATTATGACATTCCTCTTTTATAGATTTAATGGTGGCTGGACCCTTTCATTATTGATCCTCTTCAGAGAATTTCTTCTGCAAAGACTGATGCTTGGTAGCCAGATGAAGCAGTCCTGGGGTCACTGCCATTCCAGCTTGGCAGCATGTCTGGCAGAATGTCTAGCAGACCGAAGGCAAACCTACATTGACAGATATAGATTATGATGTGCTTATCTAGAAAGGRGGTTTAATAACTTCCCTGGGTGAGATCAACCAGCTCTATCAGGAAAATAAACACCTCATCCAAGCTTGGCAGCTCTCAGTATTGGAAGGTCTTCTATGGAAAAGGGCATTCAASTGGTTCTTACTAGGAACTCTCTTTCAGAGATCAAGAAAAGCAAGGAAAAATTCTCTAGGTTTACCTTCAAGCTTTCCAGAACTTTTGAACTGAATGWCTCTACACCTTCCTTAAAAAAATTGAAAGGGCATTGCAGGGGCCACAGAACTGCCGTAGACTGTCCAGGAAAATCTGATAAATTAACCAAAATATGCTATCCCTCTCTCTTTTTCTGGAAGCTTAACTTCCTTACTTGCAACTTGTTTTATGAATTGTGTAGTGTTTTGTTACTCGAGCATTTGTATGACAGATTTCTAAAGAGAGAACAGAACAGAGAACTAGTTAGGATTTGGGGTATTAATAGTCTACCAGGGAAATGGAAATGCAAAATCAGAGCTAGGACTCAATTTTGATTACACTAACYTGGCACCCCTTCTGTTCCCCTGGTACTTTAGTGTTTTATCCCTGACAGCCAACTATATAGATATCAAAGATCTCTTACTCAAAATTTGAGTTGCATTTAATTCGGCAATCCAAAATTGTCACAGGATGGAGTACTGCATTATCACCTATTAAAAGCTAGTATCTCCCAAAGCTTTGCATATATTTACTAAAATATAATTACTAGAGTGGGGTGCAAAAGCAATAGAGGTAAATCTGCACAGGAACATCTTACTTTGCTATATATTTTTTTTTAATTGAGAGGAAAGAATTGAAATATAGTGTGTAGGAGGGGCACGAAAACTAGTCCTGACAGATGCAGATGTTTTTTTCTGTGTTGGTCATATGGCAAATAATATGCCTGGGGTTTTTCCAAAACAATATGAAATGACTAATTTATATGTTGAGGAAACCCACTCAATTTTCAAATACTGACCTGAGTATTTAAAGCCAAGTAATTGTGATTAAACTCACTATGCCATTGTGCTTTACTTGGTGATTGAGGGATTAAATACTTTGTGTTAGCACAAAACTGTTGTTTAAGGCTAGGATCATCATTCAGTTTTCTTGATTTAATGCAATGGTCATATAAATCATAGTTGTTATAGAAAGTGTAATTTAAAGACTATAACTCTCCTTATTCTCTTCAAGTTTTATATTGGTGAAGAAAAATYACTGACATTTATATCTAATAGTATTGTCCAACCTGTGATGCAGATCAGGGTACTTAGCAGATTTTTGTAACCAGATCTTTGTAATTGTAAGCTTGAAGAAACCAACCATGTCCTGGGCTGCATCAAACAAAACGTGGCCAGCAGGTGGAGGGAAGTGATTCTGCCTCTCTAATGKGCTCTTGTGAGAGCCCACCCAGGTCTGGGCGCTCAACATAAGAACGTGGAGTTGCTGTAGCAAACCCAGAGAAGGACTACAAAGATTCCCAGARGGCTGGAGTGCCTCTCCTATGGAGACAGGCTGAGAGAGCTGGGACTCTTCAACCTGGAGAAGAGAAGGCTCTGGGGATACAGATTTGCAGCCTCACGGTGCCTAGAGAGSCACTTTTTACAAGGACTTGTAGAGATAGGCAAGGAAAATGGCTTTAAACTGAGAGTTGACATGTTAGATACTGGGAAGAAATTCTTCCTTGTAAGGGTGGTAAGACACTGGAACAGTTTGTTCAGAGAGGTTGTACATACCCTGCCCCTGAAAAGCTTCAAGGCCAGGTTGGATAGGGCTTTGACCAACCTGGTCTAGCAGAAGGTGTTCCTGCCCATGGCAGGATTGCTGGAATGAGATGATCTTTAAGGCTYCTTCCAACCCAAATCACTCTGTGGTTTGATGACTTGCTATATTGATTACTTTACTTGAGTCCATTAATTGACTATTGGATATTTTAAACAAAAATACAAATGTTGTGAAAATGTCATGGTGAATCTTGATATTTTACATAAGGCATGAGTTTAAAACTAACATTGCTTCCATATTTATCTGAACTGTAAGGGCCCCTCTCCTGAAGGCAGAATGAGCATCTGTACCTTCTCTGTAACTGCACAAAAAATTGTTCACTTCTTGGGTTACAAGCAAGTTTCATGGTCTAAGCACAAATATGTTGTGTCATCAAATGTTCTCTTTATGCTGTATTACCAAGTGCCAAAAGTGTCTTGAAATGAATATCCAACATTTCATTTAACATTTATGCAAAAAATAGGCTAAAATCCAAGCCGAGCATTCTTTGTTTTRTTCTGAATTTGTTGCCTGTTTTTTTGCATAATGAAATACAGTAGAGTATTTGTGCAAGGTATCTGCTCACTTTCTAAGGTATTGCAAATGTTTCTGACAATGTTGTAGTAGAGATTGTGAACTTTTGATGTGAACAGATGGGAGAAGGAAAAATTGAGTGTAATTAAAACTTAAATGTTGAAAATTTGATCTTGCAGTCTGTGCTCAAAATTACTTCCCTATGTCGAAGGAGTTCAGCTTGAATAAACACTACACTAAAGGCTTCTAAAAAACCATAAAATTTTTCCCATTGTTTGCCCTTTCATGCTTCAATGAGGTGACCAGGCATAGTTTAGAAAAATAAGTTATTAATCACCAATGTTCTACACTGCTTCTTCCAGTGGTGACCCAGAAAACAATCTGTATGTTCCCAGTGTCAAGGGTGCCTAAGCACTGCGAGGCAACAATGATCAAGTGGCTGAAGCATTAGACACAATTAAGAAAATAGACATTAATAACACCTGATTCAATTTTAAAGTTACTGTGACACAGCAGAGGTCATTTTAACTCTATTTTTCAGTGTTTTTCTGTTTAGTCCATTATCCTACRATGATGTCTCAGATGAACATAAAAATATAAAGCTAATTTTCTAGTGCCTGATAGAATTAAGCTCTACCTCAACATCTTTCATACTGAATTGAATAAAATAAGCCTTAAAAAACCTCAACCAACATTTTTAATCCAATGTTTACTCTGTTTTGTAACAAGAAACATTCTTATTTAGTTTATAACTTCTTTTCTCTCAATGACATAAGCATAATTTGATTTGAAAGRTTTCAACTATCACCTTCAAAACCTAGAGACTGTTGTAGATTTGTGCTTAAGAAAATAAATTGTACTGTGATAATTTCCAATAATTTCAACTGAAAGCTTTATGACCTAAAATCTGGAATTTAAGATATTTTTATGGCACTTTCAGACTATGAATTCTAAGCAAGTTTCAGGGTCGATTTCATTGTTTGATTTACACAAAAGCCTATGATGACCTTCTTTCAGCATGCAAGTAAGCTATGACTGATCACTGCTTCTAAAATCAAAGTTGTGTTGTCTTTCCCTTCTCAGAACATGCTTTGGCTGAACAAAACAAGCATCTCATAAGTATCCACCAAAAAAATATTAATACTGGACTTCATTATCTGTCTCTACAAAATTGGAAGGTATATAAAAAGAAGAATAACACCTGTGTTAGAAAATAAGAATGGTAAGCAGCAACTGTAGTACAGACCTTCTGAAGACAATTTCTGCCAAATTTTGATTCCAATATATTTAACTTTCTTAATTAAAATTCTGTAAACTGGAGAATAGAAAAAATCTTCTATAATGCAAGTTATAAAAAGCAGAGGTGCAAGACCCACTCCTAGAAGTAGATACATGAAACTACACATGATTCCCATTATAAAGGAAGTGAATAATTTACATCAGATCTTGGATTTTGTCCTTARTAGTAGGAAGTTTTGAGAGGATTTTGTTTACTAAAAAGAAAAAAATGTTTGGCAGAGCACTTTKCCTTTGAAAATCTATATTTTTGTATTATGACCCACACTTTGAACAGAAATCATATGAGTTTGAGGCAAAAACAGAACTACTTCAAGCTTGAAAAGCCCAGAAGTTCAGCTGGCAGCACCCTAAGACGTCACAGCGATGGCAAACTTGGAAAGATGACAGTCCCACAGAAGACTCTCAGTAACATCTCTGGCAGCATCATCCCGCTTTGACAGCAATCTGAGTGTGCCTAAAGCAGATACACACAAATAAATTCTTCACTAGGAGGAAGAGGACCCCCAAAACAGTTCTCAGAAACATAGCAAGGAGTAGCACATATTTACATGGTGATTATGATTGCTTTTCTGTTTTGTTTCTTACACCACAATTATGAAATACCTGTAGGGCCTCTGTTCATAGGCCAGATCCAGTGGCAGTCAGACATCAGCTTTCCTGATGTCACCCCTTTGTGCTGGGGGCTGCTAGGATTTCTGAATGCCTCCCAGGCTTCCTGTCACCTTCTGTRCATTCCTTTTTACATTTGTGCTTTGCTGTGATCTCCTTGCCTCAGTCCCGTGGTACAAGCCTCCTGAATTTTTTGACTGATTTTCTTGCTCATCAGGATGGACTGCTCTGGACTTTGGAGAAGGTGATCATCAACCTTGAATGAGTCCTCCCAAGCCTCTCAGTAGTTCAAACTGTTCCAGACAGTTCAGTGGCTCTTGGACTCTGCTCAGTTAGAAGGTCTAAATCAGGCAAATGTCACCACACTGTCAGCAACTATTGATATGCCTTCATGTAGTTTTTGATAAATATTTGAACATTCTGATGAATGACTGTGAAGAATATGTTCGTAGGTGGAATGGGAAGGGCTGAAATGAGGATATCAGGCAACTGTACCCCTTACATGCAGTCGTGTCCTTCTCTGCTAGGGATGAAAATACATTATTGCCAAGCATGCAGCATACCTGACAAAGACCATGACAGAAATATTCAGAAGGAATAGCCTTATGGTGTRTATGTGTGTATAGATATGTGTATATGTGCTGGAAAAAAATCCTTGTGTAGTGGTCATTAACCAAACACATGGCATTAAAGGCTGTCAGACCATGCAACAAGGTGAAATTAGTGACAGCTTATACACAGAGTGCCTGGCACTTCGACTGTCAGGTTCAGAGTAATCACAGACAGAAACAAGAAGGAGAAAGCTGTTTTCTGTACTAAAAGTTTAATTCTAACATCAGAGAAAATCAATATTTTCATATCTATTGATGTGTGAATTGCTTTTCGCAAAATTTGACTTTCTTATGTTATTTAAATTACCTGTGTTCATATTAGATTTACTGAAGCATAATTGCTTTTGGCTATGAATTCATTCTATTTTAATTTGAAGTTTGTAGCTTATTTAAAATAGCCTTGCTAATGTTTACTGGGTTTGCTATATATCAGGAATATTTTTTTTCTTTTCTTTTATCTTCTGTGGTACTATGAGCTGAATAAGTAGTATAATGTTGTCTTCGTAGCTAAAGACGTAAAGACAACATACTTCATATTCCCACTGGCAGAGTTAAACAAGACTGGTGACGCATCAGYAACAGAAATATGTTTTTATCGTGTCCTTTAATTCTTTTGGAGACTCTCATACCCCACTCTCCCAACCAGATTTCATAAGAGAATGCCTTCTGAGTTTTATGAAATTTGACTTTTTAACTTACTTACAGATTTTTGCAGGATTTGAAAATCACTAGATTCCTCTAAAGATTGTTTAAAGGAAAACATGGGATTTGGGAAGTTGGATTGTTATTACAAGAGACAGAGGAAACATCAGAGGAATTAATCTGTAGATGCCACTAAAAATTATATTGCAAATCAACATACTCAGCAAAGCTGACTAAATGTTGGTGTGCCTCAGAGGGGAATAAATTAAGCTAAAAGTATTCATGAAAATAATGTACCCAAATTAAGTAACTTACTACTGTAGTCAGAGTTGTTGGAAGGAACAGACCCCCCCAGTAATGGCTGTCACCACTGAATGGAAGTCTGGAGTGAGGTCAGGTTTTTGCAGAGCACTAGAGTACCTAAAGCCTCAAGTAAATCCTTGATTATTTGCTTTCAACATATACTTAACAGAGACTTTAACATGCTCTTTGGAAACKCTGACCCAGCTTTCTTGCTTAATATTATGACATTAGATACCCTGTGAGAAAAASATATCCTTTCATAAATCACTTAAGTACTGTAGTTATAACTAGATTAATATAATTCATTATAATTTCATAACATCTTTTTAAATAGAAAGTTAAGCTACTTGAGAAAGCAGCATGGATACGTCTGACYTCTTTGTCAGTAAAATGATCATATAAGAAATCTTTGTAAGAAGGGTTAAATTAGAAATTCAAATAAATGGTTCAATGCTTGCAAAACACTCAGTGTTTTTAGTCATGCTTGGAAAACATAGATTAACTGCCTTGTATTTCAGCCATGGGGACTTGAGCATCCTCTCCCTCTGGGGAAAAAAATCGTCAGTGAGCTCAGAGGGCAGACATGAGGCAGATTTCCTCTGTGGCACTACACCAGTGTTCTGTGCTCGGCACGCAGAGCTGATGCACTTGTTCTTAGGTACCTCGTAAGGCATAGTGAATCACGATCCTGACCAATGCAGGAAACCCACTCAGTATTAGCAGCGAGACTATTTCAGAGATGCTCCTTCTTGCTCTTAAGAAAGAAAAGTCGGCCCCCCAAAGGTGTAGCACAGTAGAAGAGACACTTTATGGTCTTTTGCTTTACTTGATGTTTTCATCCTTTTAAGTGTAAACAGGGGGGGGGGAACGCTTGGCTTAGTGTGGAAGCTGTGCACTTGTGACAGTTGCTAGACATTAAGAATTAGCATATTTTATTACAGGGGAAGTGCTAATTTATTTCCCTAGAATTTTCCCATGCGCTTTTCCCGTGTACTTCGAAGAAGCCTCCTGGCAGGATTCTGTCACGATCTAGCCGGGAGATGAACAGGTGTCGTAACTCGTTATGTCTGAGCAGCGTACATCTACCCGGCTCTTTCTCTTCCCGTGCCTGTTTCCCAATGCACGCCCGGCCCTTTCTTCGGCTCACGCCGCCGGCTAAAACTTCACTTTGCCGC
>NW_026623239.1:2720198-2722643 GCF_030028575.1 Malurus melanocephalus | reverse complement strand
CGCCGTGCCCGCAGCGCTATAAAGCGCCCGAGGCGGTGCGGGGCGGCTGCGGGGCTCAGCCGTGCCGCGGGCCATGGAGCAGCGGCGGCTGAGCCCCGGCAGAGCCCAGCGGGGCAGCACCTCCGAGGGCGCGGCGAGCAGCGGCCGAGGGCGCCTGGCCGAGTCCTGGCGGCGGCTGAGCTCCCGGCGCGGCTCCAAGCGCGCAGGACCCTCCTCGCCGGCGCTGGCGGTGAGTGACCGCGGCCGCGCTCCTCCGGCCGGACACCTGCCCGCCGCGGGGGCTGGGCGGGGGGCGGTGTGCAGGAACCTGTTGYGCTTTGGGAAGAGGAATCGCCTTTCCCGTGCCCCGAGCCCGACTTTGCGGTTGTTATCCGGTGCGGGTCCCTGGTTGGGCTGTGTCCGTGTGCTCCCCGCAGCTCGGCTCGCTGTCGCCCCGGAGCGCAGCTCAGCGCGGGGAGTAGCTGCTCGCGAGTCGCTCTCGCCTCGTGCAGCTGAGGGGACAGGACAGTCACAAGCGAGAGACCCGCAGGCAGGTAGGTTAAAAGCCACGTTCACGGGAACCAGAGATTTTCCTCTTGGGTACGTGCTTCCTGGTTGGATTATCTATCTGCCTTCAGCCAGTTCGGTGGGATTGTCAGGAATTTCTGGGGTGGGTAGACAAACATTTTACTGAAGATGCATGCTACAGCAGAGATGTCAGGAGAACGAACATCTTGGCCAGACATAAAGGGAAATTGAGAGAGCAAATTGAGAGAACAAATAGAAGGAGGGACATTTATTAAAAGTTCTTGATGGTCTGTCTCCTTGGGCTCAGAATTCTACAGCTAGGTGTTGAACAAAGGTGGACAAACACACATTTTGGATTAACTGCTTGCTGTCCAGGGACAATCTCAGTATTCGAGGGCTTAAAAACAATGTTGTGTATTCCTAACTAAAACAGACTCTCTGAGGTCTGGAGTGATACACCTTATTCAACAGATCAAATGTATGATTTTTGAAAGAAAACTCATAAGCTTTGACCTGGCCATAAGATGACGACAGGTTGAATGTCAATTGGGGAAATAGTATAAAGGTGAAAAGCCCTACAGTAGAAAGGATGTCATGGCAACAAGAAAGCATCAAACAAAATAACAATATTATCTCGTGGAGGGGGAAAAGGAGTAGTTTACATTTATCTGTACCATGCTGTAGATTAAAATACTATTATTTAGGGTGGTTTTTTTTTTTTTTTAATATACACTAACTTCTCTTTGCAATACATGGCTTAAAACCAGGTAAGAGCTATGTCACCAAAACTCATCAGAAAAATGTACACTGCAGTTGAGGGTTGCTTTTGGTTGGTTGATTTGTGGGGGGTTTTGGTTTTTTGGGGTTTTTTTTTGTTTGTTTGTTTGTTTTTTTGGTTTTTTGTTGGCTTGTTGAGTTTCTGTTTTTCTAAACAAAGTTGTTGTTCTTGTGGCTTACAGCTGAGATGAATTCTTACTCCAGCCAGAACCCTGAATGACATTCAGGTTGCAAGTGTTTCGCCAGAATTGAAAGGTTGTATTAATCTTTGATTAATTTTTGCTTTTCCAGAATCTTTCTGAAAGGATGAGCACCCTTTTTTCCTCTTTTCTTCTCTAAAGCAATACTATATTGGTGTTTTTATGTTAGTGGATTTGCATTGCATTAAGCCAACTAAACTTCATAAAGCACAGGACAGATGGGAATGACAGATTCTGAATTTTTAGTTTGCTAATTTGTTGGGGTTTTTTTAAAATTTTCGTCAGGTTTCTTTTTGAAAACAGTTTTTTTGTTGAGAATGGGTAACAATTTGATTGTTTTCTTCATTTATGCATGACCTTTTTTTTTAAGGAGAGCATAGGATTTCTGAAATCACGTTTCATCACTAAGAATAATTCACTTGGAAACATTTTCCAAAGCAATGCCAGAACATACYACTTCTTAGAGACATTTCCCACCAGCACCTTTTTTTTTTCCTTCCCACTTGCACCCACACTATCTCTGGGAAAAAAAAATGAAATAAAGGGTTTTAAATAAAAATTTAAATCCTTTTGCAGTCAGTGTTTTGGTCACATCCCCCCCAGCCTTGTCTCTCGGACTGTGTTTTCCTTGTAGTAACTTCTATATGCTTGCCAAAATCTACTTTTTAAAGGTTGTCATTTGTCTGAAGAAGATTTCTAGGKGTCAGTGCTGAAGTAGGATCTTGGTACAAGTGCTGCTGTGCATGTGTACTTTTTGGTTGTGTTTTTTTCTCCCAAAGCAGTATATTCTGGCCTTACTATTCTTTGCACAGTTGTAGAAAATGCTGATACTGGTGTTTCACACTTACTTATTACTTGTTACTTTTTCACTGAATAATCCTAAGGGTTAGCTTCTGTTTCATTACTTTGTTAATTTCTGAGGAATAAATGGTAATCTTATTTCTTTACCAAATGTTGGGGG
>NW_026623239.1:2679556-2720128 GCF_030028575.1 Malurus melanocephalus | reverse complement strand
ACTCTTTTTCTTATTAGTCCTTGAGTGATAGAGAGGGAGTTGCTACATTGGCAGGAGCTGAAGAATTGAAGGATGTTTGAGATAGAAAGGATTTGCAGGAGCCAGCATTGCCCACAGCACACACTTAGCTGACCCCGTACCATTTCTAACTATAAAACTGTTTTCTTTGTTTAGAATGACCCTGCCCACTTYTTGAGTAAATGAGTGAAGTATGGTTATAGTTTAGAAATTAAGCCTTTCTGCATTTTTCTTTTCTCTGTCATTTGCTTGTGTAACTCTGGAGAGCAAAAGGTGAGTGGATCATCCCCATCTCAAATGAAAATTTTGCCTTGTGGATCACATTTTGGATGACGCTGAATTTCTGCCCAGGACTGTCTGGATGTTTTCTGCCAAGATCTTGAGTGTCATTTGTACTTACGGCCTCTGAATTATGTGAGTTTTTCAACCCATTTTAAGCAGATGCTGCACAGTGTTCTACTTCAATAAAAATGGAGATAACTTGCTGCTCTGCTTTCCAGTTTCTGATCACAGCAACTTTTTTCTTTTCTGTTCAAAGATAATATTGCTTTTGAGATGAAATTTCCCCCAGGATATTTACAGTAGCTCAGATACAAAATGACAAGTGAGAAATATACGAACACTTGAAATAAAACTTTATTTTGCTGTGGCATCRGTGAAATTATAGCTGTGAAGCAGGCCCTTGGTCCTGTCCTGGATACTGAAAATTAGATGGGCTGAGTACAAAAGACTGAGAAGCAATCAGCTGCATTTATGACACAACTGAACTATGTGTGTGTGGCTGAGGGGCAATATATATTCAGATGTAATCTGGTGAGTGAAGAGCTGGMTTTCAGATTGACTTGTCATGGAGTAGATTGAAGACAACTATGCTTGACCTCTGAGTYTGTGAATTTAAGGAATCAGCTGTCATTTTCCCTTTCTCACTTTTTGTGGCAAAAGCAACTTTACCATGAGGATGGTCAGTTTGGTGAGGAGATTTGAACTAGCAGTGACATGAGAGAGACATTACAGCCCTGAGTTGTATGAGAAAATGGTGGASCAAGGACAGAAAGCAAAAATACAGGGTGTGGGGGAAACAAGGCAGAGCTTGGGCATGTTAAAATAAGGTYATTATTATTAGCAAAAGCAATATTATCTTTGCATACAGGGTGTGTACAACTCTGCACCCTGCTTGGGATTTGAGCAGGAGYAATAAAAGCTCAACCTGTGGCCTGAGCTGCAGCATTGCTGGGATACTTGTGATGTGGTGGGACAGTGCTGTGATYCATGGAGACAACCCCTTCAGCAGAGGCAGGCAGGGAAGGGGCAGAATGTGAAGGAGCAGCTCAGGTGTGTGGGTCTGAGGTCTGTAAACGTTTGTGGGTCAGGCTGAGGAGAGTTTGTTGAGTATGCTGGGGTGTGTTACAGACCACTGGCCAGCGTGAGAAAGGAGATGGAGCTTTGTCTGAGCAACCTGAGGGAGGCTGAGTCACAGACTTCCATCATCACTGGGAAATGTAACACAGCAGAACACCAGCCATCCAGGAGGCTGCTGGAGGCTAAGRCTTTTTGTTACTGAATGGTCCTTGAGCAGCACACTGTGACCCTGTTCATAGAAGGCTGACTTGTTTGTTCGTTTGAGTTATTGTATGATTTTCTTTTTTCACACAATAGCTCACATGTATTTGTCTTTCCTGCTGGCAATCAGAAACTATGTTCTTATAAGAACTTCTTGCTGCAGTTCTAGATGAAGGCAAGGTGGTACAAGTGCTGTAAGTGCCAATGATGAATGAGGAGGCGCTGTCTGCAGACCCCCCTCCTAAAATGTGCTTGTCCTGCAGCCAAGGAATGTGTGTGGCACAGTGCAGCTTGAAGGCATATGTGCAGTCCAGCGTGGCTCAGGTCTCCTGGTGTGTGGATTACTGAGCCCTCGATGTGCAGTGTCCCCGTCAGGATCCCTGTAGATGAAGAAGGTGATACCGCGACAGCAGACACAGGTAAGGCAGGTCCTCACTGCCCATGTCTGCCCAGCCTCTGCCCTCAGTGGGCAGTGACTTGGCTGAAGCAGGAGAGGAGCTGCTGGCTGGGATTGGCAGTCAGGGATCACTCAGCAGCAGTGTCCCTGGGACCCGTCATGCCTGACCCACCCCTTATGCCTTCTGTGACATAACTGGGGTGAGAGGAGAGATGCAGATGCCAGCTGTGTCTGCTGTAGCCAGGCTTTTGTAGCTGGGCTGAGACACGGCAGTCTGTGAGGGGTGATGTGCTGCTGGGGGACGACCAGTGGTGAAGTCAGGGTTGGGAAGAGTGGGCTTTCTCCAGCCTTGTGGGTGTCGCATCCCAGCTGGGTGAAGCCCTGAGCAGCCTGATCTGCCCCTCTCGGCAGCAGCTGGGACTGGAGACCTCTCCAGGTCCCTGGCAGCCTGAGTTACCTTGGGATTGTACAAATCAACATTAGTCCTTCGAGGATTAATTTACAAGATGTACACTAGCATGGCTACTAACTGCTGCCTAGACTTGGTCATCTTGAAAATCTTAAAAGTGCACCTGCACTGAGAAATGAAGGAGAAATGAAAACACGCTTCTTAAGAAAAAACAAAATCAGTAGTTCCATCCCAGGGCAGGGACTGGTAGAAYGGTCTGTTAATACTCTAAGATAGAAAATAAGACTCGGCCTGGCTGGTCTCCCTCCTGCACAGGTAGAGGATTGCCCCTCCCTGCAGCAGCTCCTCACTCCCTCCTGCTGGAGGATTTGGCTTGGAAGAGGGAGTGAAAAGCAGGCATCCATTGTATTTGAGCACAATGCTTTCCTGGTGGTTTTCTTGTCTAGGAAGCTTAGCAATAAAGGGTCCAATAASACTGGAAACCAGAAATCTATCAGTGGTATCTCTGGGAGGGGAGGTGAGGTAAGGGCTTGAGCCTACAAGAGGTGCTTGTGCAGGTTGCAGGTCAGATGTGGTACTGTAGGACTTGTATCATCAGATGAGATGTCATAAAGTTTACTAGTGACTTGGTTTTACTATCTTTGAAGGAAATATTTGTTTTTATTGATCATTTGTTCAAGTTATTGGTAGCAGAAGGGAGCCTAACTAATTTGTGCATGAACAATTTGTACATTTTGTCTAGCTTCTATTTTAGGCAGATGCTTTTTTTTTTTTTAATTTTTGCATCTATAAAGTGTTTTTTAAAAAATTTATACAGTGTATATAGCAGAGCGTTTTCTTGGGTTTTTTTTAAATTTCTTTCTGTGCACCATGGATGAACAACACTTTYTCTGACTGCTTATTTGGATGCTTTAGTAAGAAAGCTAGAAATTATGACTATTTAAGCTTCATTTTAAATGAGTTTTCTGATCCTGAATGTGAGRTTGTCTTTTTAAAAATCTCTCCTGAATGTATTGCCTAGTATCTCCCTGGAGCAGGGCTCCAGCAAGGAAACTTGTCAAGAAATTTCCTACAGTAAAACAGTGCTAAATACTTGTTTGAACAGCTTATCTTSTGTTTGTTCCTTTAGTAGGGGTTAAAAAAATATTTTGTGCATTACCTCTTGAATGTATGTGTGGACTGGTCTGTTAAGTAGTGTGATTTTTAAAGTTTAGTAATTCATTAGGATTTTAGGGATCAGGTTTTTATCAGAAATGACAATGTTTTTGCTTGGCTGTCAGCACTCTTGTGAAGGTGTTCCCTATGGCATGGATCTAGTACTGCCTGTTGCTGGATAAACATTCACAAACCTTTGCAGTTAGTGTGAAGTGACTTTGAAATAGCTAATTTGTACTGAAGGAAAAGTTTCAGATTTTGGATTTAAATAATTCTGGAAAATACTTATATAAGGAAACCCTCAGAAGTCCCTTTCATGATTATTTGTTCTATGACTTTAGCTTTCAAGAGTGGTATTCTGTACCTGGTAGAACAGAGGGTAATATTGCTGACTGCAGTCATATGCAATGCAAGTCACTGCAGCACTATAATGTGATTTTTAGCACAAAAGGTAAGGAAAACAGGAGAAAAAATCCTGAACTGCATGAAGAGGGGAAATGAATTCTCATTCAAATAACAAACCAGAACAATTGTTCAATTTCCACAATTCTCATCTGCTTGTCTCCCCTGAAAAGACATAAAGGATTATTATATTGAAGGTATAGTGTGTAAGAAAATACCAAGGACTAAAGTTATTTTGCTCTTTCTTCCTTTCTTGTGGAGATAATTATCGTTAATTATTAATAGATGGCCTATTCTGTATCTGAAATGAAAGTACATGTRTTTCAGAAGGAAGTGGTGTTTTAATAATTAGAATGATAGAGTCAAACTCCATGAGCAGAATTTAAAAATTATTCATAATTGGGGATTTCTCATTTTATTTCATGCACTGCTTTGTGGCCTGATGATTTTTAAGTGGTGACTGACCTGTCTTTTTATTAAAAGACTGATTTCAAGCTGAATATCCAAAGTCAATAGCCACCTTTTAAATCATGAGCACTTGYGGTTGTATGGTGGATATGGACACACTGTGAGTCTGAGAGTTGCTGACACAGAGGTGCTGCTGTCCCTGACCCATCCACAGCAGGCAAAACAGGCCTTTGAAAGCTTACTTTCCTATGGGACATTTTATCTGTTATCTTGCTGTACACGGGTCCGATGCTTGAAAATACTGGATTTAATTAAAAAAAAAGAAATATTTCTAAACTACAGTCAATAACTTAGGAGCAAGGAAAAAAGTGTAAGCAGATAAGAAATCTCTAGACCTGGAGACATGGAGCATGAAAACTACTGTTATTTTTTTCTTCTCCTCTATGGTTTTGTTTATGCCATAGGAGACAGGTACTATGGGGCATGCATGTAAGMTTTTGGAATTCATCCGAGGTTTACGAGATGTTTTCTTCATCACAGCATAATACAGACAAGTACTTCKTCATATGTTGGAGATATTTTATTGGTTAAGAAAGCAGGAACACATTTTAACTTGCACAACTTGGTCTGACACAAGCTGGGCAGTGATATGTGTCCTGTTATAAGCTATTTTCTGTTTGTAGCTGAAAGCAACTCTTTCCAGACATAATTTACTTCTGATGAAGCACCATTTCAACAATCCTGTGACATTTCAAAATGAAAGTGGAAAGAAGAATAGTCTTATTATTTTCTGGTACATGTATTTTTTTTCCTGGTATTCTTGCGTTCTTTTTGCTTTTTGATAACGTAATTGCTTTAATGACATAATGGACATGTTTTGTAAAGAGTATTCAAAATAGGTAATCTCTTGTTGCAATTTAAATTTGCTGTGAATTGCAAAGAAACTGACATGTTATAAAACCCTGTGAATCACAGTGACCACAGAGGTGAAAGGAGAAAAAAATTAGAATATTTTCTCTAAATAAACAAGCAAATGAAAAATTTCTGCTTATTATTACCAGGTTTTAACTGCGTGCTCTCTAGAAATAGTGCAATTAGAAAAAGCATCTGATGGTAACATGCTAATTTATTACAGCTATTTATTCTGTCTTTATTTCTAAATATTTTCCCTCRGTGAATTATAGAATATACTAAGTTGGAAGGGACCCATCAGGATCATTGAGTCTAATTCCTGGCCCTGTGCAAGACATTCCAAAAATCAGACCATGTGCCTGAAAGCATTGTCCAAACACTTCTGGAACTCAGACTTGGTGCTGTGACCACATGCCAGGGTCCATGTTCCACTGCCTAACACCCTCTGGGTAAAAAAACCTTTTTTCTGATACCCAGCCTAATCCTCCCCAGACTCAGCTTCATGCCATTCCCTCAGTTCCTGTCACGGCCATGACAGTGCAGCGATCAGTGCCGCCCCTGCGCTTCCCCTCATGAGGACACTGAAGGCCCCGCTGAGGTCTCCCCTCAGTCTCCTTTTCTCCAGGCTGAACTGACCGAGTGCCCTCAGCTGCTCCTCACACGGCTTCCCCTCCAGACCCTTCACCATCCTCATGGCCCTCCTTCGGGCACTCTGACAGTTCAGTGTCTGTTTTATATTGCAGTGCCCAAAGCTGCCCCCAGCACTGGAGCTGAGGCCGCCCCAGGTCAGAGCAGAGAGGGACAATCCCCTCCCTTGCCCGGCTGGCCATGCTGGGCCTGATGTCCCTCAGGACACGCTTGGCCCTCCTGGCTGCCAGGACACTGCTGGCTCATGTTCAGCTTTCCACCGACCAGGACCCCCAGTCCCTTTCCTGGCACTGCTCTCCAGCCGCTCATTCCCCAGTCTGTCCACACAGCCAAGATTTTCCCATCCCAGGTGCAGAATCCACCCCTTGCCCTTGTCAAACTCCATATGGTTGGTGATTGTCCAGCCCTCTGCTTCGCAGGGCCTCTGYCCTTGAGGGATTCAGCACCTCCTCCCAGTTTGGCATCATTGGCAAACTTGGTATTCCTTTGAATCCTGTGTCCAAGATGTTTATGGGAACTGGGCTGAGGACGGAGSTCTGGAACACCACAGATGAGTAGGCCCCAGTCTGATGTCACCTCATTCACCATGACCCTTTGTGCCCAGCCCATGAGCCAGTTGCTCACTCAGTAGGTAACATCCAGCCACCTGATGGATATTTTGTCTGGAAGGACTCCGTAAGAGACRTGTCAAAGGCTTTGCTGAAGTCCAGAAAKGTTACATCTACTGGTTTTCCTTTATCAGCCCAGTGCGTTACCCTGCTGTAGATGGAAATCAGGTTTGATAAGCAGTACTTCCCCCTCATGAAGCTGTGCTGATTGTCACTGATGACTGTGTTGTCCTCCCAGTGTCCTTTCAATACTTCCCAGAATATTCTTTTCCATGACTTTACCAGGTACTGAAGTGAGACTGACAGGCCTCTAGTTTCCAGGGATGTCCTTGATCTTTGTGAAAAGTGGAATATTTCCCAGCTTCCAGTCAGCTGAGAACTCTCTGGATTCCCAAGACCACTMCAAAGTTATTGAGAAAAGCATTGTGATGGAATCTGCCCGCTCCTTGAGTATTCTCAGATAAATCTCATCAAGCCCCATAGATTTGTCGGGTTCCTAAGTAGTAGCTAAGTAGTTTAAAGCTTTGGTGACTCTAACCTGGAGTGTTGAAATTGATTCCTTATTGGAAAAGCTGTCAGTTAGAATAGGTTTCACTATTTGCTCTTACTTTTTCTTTTCATTTTGAAGATAGGCATTATGGAGGATCCCAACCTGCAGTAGCTTTATTTATCCAGATTTCTCATGTTCAGCAATGTAAGCTGACTTTTGTTGGTAAAGGTTTGCCGGACAGAAGTTCTTAATAGTCAGATGTTCTCCTAGGTCATTTCACTAGTGGTTGCTCCCAAGAATAGGATGCAAGAAAAGGAAATGCATGTGACTGTATGACTTAGAATTTCAAAGGGCCTKCTAGGAAGCTTTGTGTCTCAAAAAGCTGTCCTAGGAAATGACTAAGGCTATAGTAGTATAAGAAGCTGTGAATGAAGCTTGGAGACAAGTGGAAAGTTACTGAGGCAACAAAGCGGGCAAGTGAGACTTTAATGAGCTTAGTTTAGCAGTTAAGGTGGATACAGTGAGATTCAGCTCACAGCTTGAGTTTATTTGTTCTCCCATTCATTTGCCAAAATTGTGATAGGACTGGATTTGATTCAATGTAAATGTTTTGGAGATGGCTATCTTTTGATTTTTAGATGTGCATTTTGGTTTCAAGAAAGAAGTTCCCTAATGTTTTGGTATTAAGAGTTATTTTAAAAGCTTATTAAAAGTTATTTTAAAACAYAATGTGTTTGAAGTTGGTGGGATATGCTCTGATGCTGAGCATTTAAAACTTTTAAATATAAGGATGTGTCTAGGGATACTGTAAAGCTTTTAAGAGTTCATAAAATTAATTCACATAAGCCATTAAGAAGGCAAGCTCCTTAGTTATGATTGTTCTCTGTTAGTAGAGTTGACAACCTGACTAAGAGGAAAGGTAATTATTTCTCTGAAGTACCAAGAGGACTTTAGAGGTGTCTTGTTTCACACTGATGCACCAAGTGTGTCTTGATGCAAGCAGAGCAGTAATGATTTTTTCCTCTGTCAGTGATGGAATGTGACTGTAAAGGTGCCATTTCACATTCCAAATAGGGTGACATTACTCAGGCTACAGAGCAGTTACACTGCCTACAGCGGCTGAAAATCTAAGCTGAGTAATTAAGAAGATGCAGAATATGAAAGGTGAGTTGCCATGCACAATATTCTCAATCATGCAGAGGAAAGTGGTTTCATTAGCTGAGACACAGTGCTGTTGATAACATTAATTTTCTGCAGAACTTAACAGAGGGTACAACAAGGAAAATTGCAAAAAAGTCACAGAAAGATATTATTCAAAACCTAACCAATGAATAATCTTCTGTTAGTAGATTCTCAAATAAGTGTTGAATTTTAACTGAATAAAGAAAAGTGTTATTCTGGTTTATAGAGGGTCTTTCTCCTTGTTATCAGAAGATGGTTCTGGGTTACAGAGATGCTGTTTTGGATTTGTTTCCTCCCAGACACAAGTTAATTACAGCATGCCAAATAAACAATGACTGTGAGACATAAACTARGCACAAGTTACTGCTTGCATCTGCAGTAGTAACCTACTGACTGCTGCATTGCTGTTTCTTTACGGTACCTCAATGCCAGAGCCAGAGCAAAGTAGCAACTTTGTACAAAAATGTCTTTTAAAGCAGAAGTTTGTCTTAGCTATTTAGTCTTGTGTTTTTGAAAGGGAATGAGGATAAAGACCAACATCCTCACTGCTGCATACTTTTGGGGGGTTTCTAATTCAAATAGTTAATTAGAATTAGACTCCTATGTGTGATGATTTAATTTGGCTGAAAAAATGAGGTTCATCCAGCTTCTGTAGATTGCTCTTTGCACTTACCAAAATATTCCTGTGCTTATCTTACCATAAGCGCCTCTTTTTCCACTTTTCCTATTTCATTGCTTTCAGGACTGCCTGAACCTCCCACAATTCAGTCTCCCTTTTAAGGAATTAATTGTATTTAAAGATGTCATGTTTTTCTTGGAAATCAGTGGTTTATCTGTGTGTGCCTTTCCTGGACTGTTCTCTTTGCATGTGTTAGCTGTCCTATTCTTTCCTTCAGAGTTTCTGCAGCACTCAGACTACCATCTCTATGCATATTTTTCTCTTCCCACTCCAATTTTCATATATATATGTGTGTGTGTATGAATGTGTGTATATAGATATCCATACAAAGTATTTTTGAAAGATGAGTCATAAGGATGTATTTATATTGTGCTATTTTTGAAGAATAAGCAGAAGTGCTATTAAACTGAAAAGCATTGATGGGGCCATCCCACTTTTTAATTGGGTTTCTTATCTGTAGACAAGTACAGAATGCCTGAGGCAATGTCTCTTTACCACAACTGACTCAATATCTCCTACCTACTAATTTTTTTTTTTAATTTTTTATTCTCACAGCCTTTCCTCCTTTGTTTCATTTTCTTAGAAACAGCAGTGTAGCTAATATGAGGCTCAAACTGCTACCTGGCTCTTTGTGAGTCAGGCAAGTTGAGGCGTGGGCTGGAGTTAGAGGTGTCTCAGACTCCACCTGCCAGAATAGAAAGGGCTAGTGAGAATATCCCGTGGCTAGGCAGGGGTCTTATGACATAAAACAAGCCATTTAATGTTGAAACTGTGGGCAAGGCTTGAAAAAAGGTGCCTGTCCAAGTATGTGTTCTTTTTCCTCTTTTGTTTATTCATTTTTTAACTTCCAGCAAATGTTAAAAGAATGTAATGACAAATTTGTGTAAGGACATTTCCTGGTCTGTTTCCAGCTCATTTGGCATTGTAACAGGATAGCAAAGTGATTCTCATTTATGAACAGAAGCTGAAATAGTCTCTGATAGAACTAGTCTCATAGGTAATATTATTTAATGTCAACATTTTAAGGGTAGTCTAGTTTTGCACTGAAAATATAAGGTGTATTCCATTTGCATAAAGGATAAAATACTTTCAATTTCCTAGTGGTGGTGACTCCAAAAAAACCTCTAAATCCTACAATCTTACAAAAGTGTTTTGCTTCAACGATATATCATTAGAAAGCTATAGCTGGTTGTTCTTTCTCTGCTAATGACCCTGCTGCATATGATGATCCTACAGGCAGCATAGGAGATCATGGTTTATTGCTAGGTTGTTTATTGGAATGGGTATTCTATTAATAGCTGCTTATCTCAGTGCTGAGTGGATGCTAAAGGAAGGAGCACTTCAAGTCAAATTGAAAAAGTTGAGGATTTTTCATTGTTTCATTAATCTGAGTAGGTGAGATGCCTATCTGCCAAAATCAGATCCAGAATACTGAGAGTATGGTCTCAGCTTCATTCTGTTAAAATCTTTAAGTGTTTTCTTAATTCGTTTTATTAATGGCAGAACTTCAGCTGCTGTAATTTGCCAAGCCTCTGGATCTTGATATTCCCTTTAACTTGAAATCAATGCTCTGCTGCCAGATAGGGAGGAGATGATAAATCTTAAATTTTATGATGCAAATCAGCTGTTAAAGTGCTGATTCTGCTGGGATCAGCTGTTATGCTGTTAGTGTGATAGTTGTGTATTCATGCACACAATGCTTAAAATTAGTGTTAAGGGCTGGTAAAAGACAAACAGCTGTTTCAGTGCATAATGAAGTAGAGATGAAAAGTATACCTAATAGATATTACATGGGTAAGTACTCCACTTGCTTCCCCTGCTCTTGTTCAATGGAATTTTTTTTATTTTTCATGGTATTTTTCTAGATATTTTTAAATTGTATTTTTTTCATTCCATTTTGCTAGACATTTTTCTTTTTTTTTTTTTTTTTTTTTTTTTTTTTTTTTTTTTTTTTAGATACACCACAGCTACTGTTCCGTTCAGAGATGTAGTGTGTCTGGGTTACACATGCAGATGAGGAATCTAGCACACACATGGTAGATCTGCTAAAAAAACAAGTATTTTCAAAAGGGGCTTGTGCATGGGTGACACATTTGGCACTTGATGCACTTGGGCTGTTCTGGGCTTTCACACATGTGAAATGTGTGGCACAGTGTGTGAACTGTTTTATTCTTGAAAAACTCACAGTCCAGGACACCTGTAGTTCCCTTTTGTTCATTCCCAAATTTTAGGCAGTGACTTGATATATTTGGTATATCCTACTGTTTACTTTAAAACTGCTAGAGGGTTGATATAATATGGAAAAAAGTAGGACATTTAAAAAGTCTCTTAAAATTTTTTTTTTGGCCACCAAGTTGCAGTAATGTAGGTGCCTGTTCTTTGATTTCCTAAAGACTTGCTCTGAGATGTAATGGTTATAGTCTTAATTTGAGTTAGTTTAAAGTACAAGGCCAGCACTATTATTTTCATACTGCTTTTGGAAATGTTTTTGTGCAGGTGACCATATGCTTATTCCTCATCTACTTCAGCATGGCACCAGGAATGTGAGAGGAATGTCAGAAATTCTAGTCAGAAAAAAGTAATTTGCCTTAATTCATTGCAAGAGAGGTCACAGTTGAACTGCTGAATTGTTACCCCTACACAGGTAAGATGAAATTAGGAAAGGGAATAATTAGAGTATATTTTAAAACATAACAATTCAAGGATGATTTTTGTGGATTTCTTAGTAAATTTAAAGTGCATAGATGTTACATGTGCTAAGAAGTTTATATGACTTAGTTAAAAAGAAGTGCTTGAAGAGAAAGTTACTCTTGGCATATATTGTTAGTTTTTCACTTGTAGCCTTAGAAATATTTATGACAGAGTTCTCTATTGAATCTGAAACCTATCAGCAGATGTCAACAACAGAAAGAAAAAAATTCCAATGAATCTGTTCTCAGCCTATAGTTAGGTCTGCCCTTTCAAAAGAATTTCAAAAGCTTTTGGGAGAGAAGAGAAGCAAAAAAAAAGTTAATAGTTTTGAAGGGCATGTCTCATGGCTATTTCTCTCCACAAGGAGAACTGAAATTTTTGTTGAACACAGTCATCCATTTGCCAGACATTGTGGGATGTGTCTGGAGAACACTGGCAAAAAATATTGAGATCTTTCATTACTGCTGTAGAAAAACACACTGTAAAGGCATGTATAAATGTGTACAGACTACAGTCTACCTATTGCAGCAAGAAATCTTAGCAACAAAAATTTTTATCATGAAAATGGAGCACAATGCTTTAAGGCAAATGTTTAGGCTCTTCAATTATGAATCAAAAAGCTGGAATGAATCTTACTTGAGTGTGTGCAGTGTGAGAGTGTAAATCTGATGATTTTTGTATTTCACATGAAATTTTCTGTTGAAATGTGATTCTGCTTGATAGCATCACATGAGAACTGATTCACAAGATTAAATTACAGCCCATAGTAATAAATAATTTTGTTTCAGCCTGTTCGGAGAACAGCTTCTGACTTGCAAATAAGTCTTGAACAGAGAAGCTCTGAGAAGAACAGAAATTGTCTCTTCAAGCAGTGTGGAGAAACAAATTTGGTTTTCTGGGTTTTAAGGGGCCTATGTGCAGAATGTGATTTCAAAGTCTCTTGCCTATCATTTCTTCTGAATTTTTTGCTCTTAAAAGTTTTCTCCAACAGTACAGGTGCTGAACTTCTGCAGAGCTTCATTGTGCTTTTTGCTAGGATAGAGGCTGTTTTCTCCAATGGCAGTGATTTATAGTGATTTATAGTGATTTATTTAATGAAATTCTGCATGTGAACACAACAAATCTTGATTTACTCTGAGCAGCAGGGGCTGTTATTAGTGTGCTGCTGTCTCCACAGAGTCTCCCTTCCACGATACTTGGAGAATTTTGATTCCTCTTTAGCTGCATGCTCAGTGTGTTACTACAAGCCAGTTGGGCTGTTCTTGCTCAGCCAGGATGGTACCTGGAAGTAAAGCATAAGATTGGTTTGTTGGTCTTCAGGCATCTTAGTTGAATAGTATCTAAATACTCAGAAGAAAGAAATCCAARAATTATTTTGGCTGTATTTTATATGCTGATATAGTTACATTATGTGACTCTACAATCTGTGCAAAACCTGCCTTTGTCCTGTATACTCATCCTGGCATTATATTGGGCATGAGTATCCTTGAAGACATGGAGCTGTTCCAGATATCCCAAGAGAAAGAGGGCTGATGCATGTGAGAGAAATGCAGCCTCGACTTCTTATTTGGTCCTAGATGCACCCAGTAACAATCTAGAGGTGACTTAGGAAAGTCATTACAAGTTTCCAGATAACAGATAACTGTGCAATCAAGCTTTGGCAAATCTCTGGCTGTTTTGTCACTTTAACATCTACCCTGTGGTTTGTCCTAGTCTCAAGAGCTCACATGCACAAGCATGTTTTCACCTCTTTGAAAGATCAGTTTAAGGAAATGGCTGTTATCATTAGAGATATCCTTTAGACACCTGTTAGAGAGGATCACTTGCTGACAGCTTGTTCAATGTGGGCAAAGTCTCAGGTAGTACCAGTGTTGCCCCAGTAGTTTGCCCTGAAACCAAAAGGGGCCAAAATTCATTGAAAGTGTGGAAGGTGTCTCTGCCTTACTCTGTCTGCTTCCCCATTGTTCTAAATGCTACAGTGAATCACCCTTCCTTAAATGTATTAATCACTTAAAAAGCAGATGGGTCTTTGGCATGTAGTGATTAGCAATTATTTTCCCCTGTTCTAGTCTAAATTTATTCATGGCATTTTTGACCTATTCATTCTTGTTTTGTTATCAGCTCTCAGATGAGATAAGGTTTATCCTGCTGGTGTAAGTGACATAAGTTAATCTAGCTCCTCTCTTCCAGATATCTTTCTCACTCAACAACCCTTCTCTGGGTTTATTCTAAAGAGGCAAATCTTCCCCTCTGCCCTCAATTTTCTTTTCATAAATGGTTAGATAATGATTTTGAAATTCTGTGTCAGTAAACTGTACTTTCTTCCCAGGAAGAATATTTCTTTATGCATCCTAGGATTCGGTGGCATATGATTTTATCATCTAATCACCCTTGTCATTAACAGCTGTTGAGTATATAATCTTATCCTTTGTACTACCAGATGATCTTTCTTCTGCTGGCTAACATGGATAGTCATCCACAGGTATTTCTGTGTGACTGATTTCCAAAATTCTGTCACTTAAAAATGTGTCTGGCATTACAGAAAAAACAGTTTTTTTACGTGAAGACAATTTATGAAGCCGTGGAATAGGACTGGACTCCAGAATGATACATGAGGAAATCTGCTGGTAGCCTCCCTTTTGTCTGATGCATTTTTATTCGTAACTATCCTTTCATGTAGCTTTGACTTTCTTTAACAATTTAATCTTCTGTAGTTTAATCTCTCATTATGTGTCAGTATATCAATTGTTTTATTGCAGTCTAAAGAGTAAAAAAATATTATTATACTACCTTTTTATTCAGAAGTATGGCTCTTTTTCTCCAAAGAGGCTGTGTGGTCTATCCAACAAGCTTAATTTTTGCTGGATTTCCACAAATTATTAGTCCTAAACATAATGGAAATAGCTAGCTGCTTTTTTTTCTGAGCAGCTGTATGAAAAATTCAGGGGCTTTTTGTTCCTGGGTTTTTCTTTTTTTGTTTGGGTTTTCTTTTTTTTTTTTTTTTTTTTTTTTTTTTTTTTTTTTTTTTTTTTTTTTTTTTTTTTTTTTTTTTTTTTTTTTTTTTTTTTATTTCTTTTTTTGTTTTGGGGAGGATGGTTTGGGAGTCTCAGGACTAACAGTTAACAACACTATTGATGGGGTTTATTAAAAGTATTATTTTATTAAAGAACCAGGGAGAACATAGCAAGGGTGAGGTGTGGCATTTATGTTCCTCAGACAGCCTTTTGATTGTCATTTGCATTAAAATGTCTAAAGACTCCCACATATGTGTATCTTTTATCTTAAGTCCTCTGCTTCCAGTGGAATAACTTATAATTAAAAAATAGTCTCGAAACTTGACATATATTTGGCTTGGCATTGCCGTTACATAAAATTCTAGACTTTTTGTAAATGCAGGCACTGTCATTTGTGATCCAATTTTGACAACTTAGTTGAATCTTCCTTCTGAAACAAAGGTTGAAAGTACTGAATGCATTTGACAAAAACTCTTCTAGCAGAGGATAGCTCCCATCCTCTCTTTTGGGGAGATCTTGCTTTATATTCTCTATTTTATGTGTGTGAGGGCTCCTGGGAAGAGACCAAAGTCATTCCAGTCAGGGAGGCCAAAGAAGAATTTTGCAAAGGGAGCAGATGAAAGAGCTGAAATTGGAAGATCTGAACAGTTCAGGTGGCAAAGGAGGTTCATGTGCACAACATAAACAGATGAGTCTTACAGAAGCATTATGACAACACATGGTAGCATCAAATAATAAGTCTGAGGGCAAAGCCTTGGTATACCAATCTCAAATAATGGGAATCTATCTTCAAATGGGTTATGTGAGTGATTGAGATGCTGCAGAGAATACCCTGTGATACCTGGGAAGGATCACTGCAAATCCCTACAGCCATTTTCAAGAACCAGTCACTCATACCTGACTGTAATTGTCTTTTAAAATTTTAGTGCTAATCATGAATCATAGACTTACCAGAGGTGTGCAACTTGTTTTTAGTTCTGTGTCCTGATATGAAGCTGGGTGTAATCTATTTTAGACACAAGGCCACTTCCTTCTTGAGGAGTGATAAACATTGGAAGGTCTCTTATATTCTACTTTTATGCAGTGTTCCAAAGTGTCCATAAAGGGACAAGGAATGTGCAAATGACAAGTAGAAAAATCAATTAGTCTTTTGGTACTCCAAATACATGCGGCAAACACTGTAATGTGCAGGTTTTATTCTCAAAGAAACTACCTTGTATAGCCAGAGGGGAGAAAGTAACCTGTATGGCACTTGTGGSTAGTGGCAGAGCTTATCACTTCAGGAATGATATTCTAAATTAAATATAATTTACATCATACATGTATTAATTGAATGAATGGAATAGGCTGAAACAGTATAAATTAGTGCATGAAAATGAAGGCTAATCAGGCTGAGAAAAGTCTTAAGATTTTGTTTCAAAAGCTGTACAGGAGCTTTTACAATTTCTACTACTATTTTATTTATGATGCATATGTTCTGTATTTTGTTATATGCATCATGCTGCTGTGTAATCTGRAGTAAAGATTTCAAATATTAGGGCACTCCAAGTTTTCCTAGCCTTCCTCATTTGTATCTGCTTACAGACGTAAAATATAGTCAATTAAAAAAATCCTATATTATCAAGTATTGTTACATACTTATCTTTAATGTATGTGCTATAAAGTAAATATGCTGCCTAGTGTTTTATACAAGGGTGTTTGGAAGCACTGTTGCTAAACTGCTTTCAAACATTAATCTGGTAACACTCTTCTCCCAAGCAGAGGGTCCTTTTTGAGAGCTAATTGCAAGGAAAAACCTCATCAGTGCATGATGATGTTTAATTTAACCATCTCAATATCTTGGCATTACAAGGAGTATTTTTCCTGATTTTAGAGCCAGTTTAAGGAAGGTCAGCTGCCAAGATGCAAGTTTTAAAGAAATCAGGTGGTAAAAAGGCAAAATACTCCTAGATAAGGAAGGTGTGAGGCCAGGCTGGGTTGAGCTCTGAGCAGCCGGATCTGGTGGAAGGTGTCCCACAGCAGGGGGGTTGGAAGGGGATGATCTTTAAAGGTCCAAACCAATCCAAACCGTTCTGTGATTCTATGAATGGAGAGCACTCTGAGAAAACATTTTTTCACTCCTGTCACTAAATAAAGTTGATGTTCCAGTGTAGAAAGAACCACAATTCTAGTTGATTTTTTAAAAATTATCAAGTTACTCTAACTACACAGAAAATAAATTCTGAATTAGTTGCACATGTGGATTTATAGAAAAAAAAGAAAAAAAAAAGCAATGAAAAAAATAATAGCTGAAGTTTAAAGCTATAGTGTAGAAAGAAGATAGATTAGGTCACCTTGCATGGCAGTTTCTCCAAGCAAGGAAGTGCTGTCATTGTAACTTTACAGTAATATTGCCTTTATTTTCAAGAATGTGGGGGAGGAGGTGGGGCTCTGGGGTTTGGTTGTTTTTTTTTTTTTTGTCTCACTTGAAATTATTAAATACCAATCTATGCTGTATGAGAATATGTGTTATTTATGTAATAGAGCAGGCAAAAAATCAGAAGATGTTATAAAATGCTGGCATCCTTCCAGGAAAAGACAAAAATCTAAACATGGAACAGGTGCCTTGTGTATTTTGTGGGTTTGTTCTTTTCCAGGACTTAGTCTTCATGCCTATAAAGGGATATCAATAATGCAAACATGTATCTACTTATAAAAAAATTAGCAATAAACTTGTAGTCAGCATATATGATACAGATTACTAAACCATATCAAAAAGAAGGGTAAGAGGCTTAATTATTTGCATATTCTTTGTCCTTTCTTTTGGTTTCCTCCTCTGGAATGGGATCTGCCAGAATCCTTGGGATYGTTAGACCTCCACTCAGCACATGACAGGAGGGATGTGACGGCATGATTTTCAGCACTGTATCTCGCACTCACAGATGTGTTTAGACAATCCTGTCCGTCATTCATACTATAGCTGAACAGATTGGGCCCCTGAAAAAGTTTCTGTATTTCATTCTGCAAGCTGGCATGCCAGAAATCAAACTCCCTTGTCATAAATTTGTGTGCTGTTTCCCACATGAAGGACTTGTGGAAGGGTTGCTTTGAGCTGTGTTGCAGTGATATGTGCTTGAGCATGGCTTCCCCTGCTGGGGACCCAAGGACCTCTGAAGATATTGAGGGAGGTAGCAGGCTCCTTCTTTTTACGAACTCAACAGGCTCCTTCTTTTTATGAACTCATTCTACTTGGAGCATAGTGAGATTCTGTTCCTAATCTTTTCTGTCATGTCATAACTCAGACCCCAGGAGTCACAGTAAAGGCAGAGGAGACAGTTGTTTCAGCCTAATACAACCAGAATGGAGTTGTTTTCTTGACTGAAAAAAATTGCTCTGTTCAATAACTTTTTTTTTATAGGGTCTACATAAATTGGATTTTGCTCACATTTCTTAGACATGTTATGAAAAATTTTGTCATTTTAGGGAGAGAGTTGTTGATCTTGGGGGGGAATCTAGATATATTCCTTGAATAAATTGGACTGTTGTTGATATCCCAGTCAACATCCCTTTACCTTGGCCTAGCTATTCACAATACTGCTCTTCTTCTTCCAATATGTTTTCTAATTAGGAGTTTGCAAAAGGATCCCCAAAAGGTTTATCTAGAAACACTTTCAGTTTCTATTCACCAATGAATAATTATGAAATGGCACCAAAGTCATCATGAGAGATCCTGCAGTGGTGTTGGGCAAATTGCTCTGTCCAGCCCTCAGGGTCAGGTGCAACAGGTTGCTTAGAACAACGTCCACTGATGTATCTGCAAGGACAGACACACCACAGGACCTCTTTGGGCAGGCTGTGCCAGTGCATAACCAACATCACCCTTTTTCCCTGCTCCAGCCCTCTCAGCTCCTTCTCACATGACAACATTTGCTTCAAGCCCTTCACCATCTTCAAGCCCCTTGCTGGACTGTCTCCAGTGGTACCATGTCTCACTTGCAGTGGGGAGTCCAGAGCTSAACACAGCACCCCAGATGCAACCTCACCAGTGCTGAGTAGAGTTGAGGGACACAGACACATTCCAGTTAGTCAGCTTGTGCTGGAGCCTCAAGTTATCCCTCCCCTGGCACAGCATTTGGCACCTCCTTTGTTGAACTAATTGAGTTTACTGTCAGTAAACTAATCGAGCTTACTGTTTCTCCAGCTTGTTGAGGTCCCTCTTGCAGCACACCCGTTTGGTCTGTCAGCCACTCATCCCACGCTTGTTTCAGCTGCAAGCCTAATGACAAATAGGTGTGTGCAGAAAAAACGAGTTGTCTCACTCTCAGTTACTTCATGAAAATGACTTTGTTTCCTTCCTCAAAATGCTTAAAAATGTTTCAGTTTATGATGTTGCTAATGTGATCCTGTGAATTAATTTTGTCAGTATTTTCAGCTCAGTCTGTTAGATATTATCACATTGTGTGTTGAGGAGGACAAATCCTGCTCCCACTGAAGTCTTTGAATATGTAATTGAAACAGTCAGTCAACATCTGAAATTGCCAATGGTATTTGGAGGATCCAGGGGACTGATCATCTGATCAGATGTTCCTCTTATCAGAACTGCCCAATTGCTGTGCTCTCAGAGCCTGTAGGTTACAGGCTGGGAAAGAGGTTTGTTCTGTCTGGTCAGTAGCATGCCAGTGTAATGCCTTCCTTTCAAAATTTGGTTGCTTGTTGAACTACATCAAGCTATAAGAAATAGCTAGGCTTTTTCTTTTTTATTATCCTTGAAACAGGCCATCATTCATAATTACATGGTGTGAAAATATTTGATGGGAATGTGATTTTGAAATGTGATTTGAATTTTTTTTTAAGTTAACAGTGGAACAACCCATTTTTTGTGCTATATCCTTAAATATAATCAAATATGTGGGTTTTCATGAGGGATATTCACATTTTTTTGTATTGGTCACTCAAGAGGAAACGAGAAAAACATGTCTAGCAGTAATTTACATTAAAGAGTATGTTGTAATTCAGTTTGAGAGGTTTTTAAAACAAACTTTTCTTAGCAGCCCTTATTTTTCTTTCTTCTTAGAAGTCAGTCTGTTCCTCTTAATTTCAAATAAGCAATTCTAAATTAAATTCAACTAAATTGCAGTGAAAGATTAATTGCAAGTTCTTGGGATATGCTCCAGGGAGGTCTTTACGTTATATCCTTCCTTTTTTTCAAGATGAGATACTGTATTATGAGTTATCATTCTTTGAAAATAAAGGAGAGATTCTAATATTCAGTGATTCTTACTCCTGGAGAAGAAAAGAAATATTTTACTGTGTTGAGTAGCATTAATTTGCACAAGTGTTTGTGAAATTAGTCTAGGCATTTTTAAGTAAATCCTGCCACTTAATTTACCTTCTTGTTGTATTGATCTTTGATTGAAGGATTATTTCAAAACTAAGTGAAATTGCCTGAAAACCTCTGGCTGCTTTAGTACTCAGTTTTTGCCTTTGTGCAAAATTATATAAAATTATAATTTTATTATTTATATAATTATAAAATTATATGGACTATATAAAAATAAACTAAAGTACTTCTTGAAGCTTTCTGTGTATCAGCAGGTGTTGGCAACTTCATTTAGAATGTACTTGATGTATTAGGCTGTATTAAGACTTTGTTGACAGGTCTTTTATATGCTGGTTAAAAATGTTGAAAGCTTCCAGCAGTTAAGTATTTGAACAAAGGAGAAGGTGTAATATGGCAGTGCAAGCAGTGTAAAGACTTAATACCGTAATAAGCAGGGGCTTGTACCCCTGCTGTACCTCTAGAGGAGAGGAGAAATTAGGGGAAAATGAAATTGTGGTTGTATTGAATTGCAGAAAACAATTAGTGAAAGAAGAAAAGTTTGTCAGGCAGAAAAWTTATGTTTGCAGATTTCTTAAAATTTTCCTACATAGGTGTAGCTACTTTTGCAAAGATGCTTTTTTTCAGTGGGTTGTTCAAAAAGATTCATGTACTTCATGGTCATGTATGAACCTGACCTGAGATAAGTTAGAATTGCAAATGCGACCCCAAAATAATCATTGCAGTGCCCTTTCTGTCTAGCAAAAAGGTCAAGATGTTTCAATAATAATCTCACAAAGGAATATTATTGTCATTAGTTTAGCAATGAAATTCCATCTGGTTTAGAAGCAGTGCACAGAATTATGAACAATTCACTGCAGTCTGTGGGAAAAGAAATAGCTTTTTATCCATTGATGTTTTATACAGCATCTTTTTAATAAAGGTAAAGCAAATGTTTTTCTAATAGTGTTAGGGTCATATTATAATGTTTAAAATAATTATTTTTTATGCTATAACCAAATACACATACTTATAGTAGCTATCTGGTTTATTCTGTTTTTATAAAGACATTGCAATAAAAATTTACAATTTCAGTTGAGATGTTATACATTTAGTGATACAAACCTAATGCTGCAAAATAAGTAAATCATTACAAAGCAGATGAAAGTTGGGAAAACCATTTTCAGCCTACTTAGTTTTTTCAAAATTAGGCAAATGAGTCAGTGAAGATGACAGACAGGTTTTGTGTCTGTTAATGAATTGAAGACAGTAGTAAGTGAAAACTTTTTTTTCTGAAATATAATAAAGGTGGCTGGTGCCATCTTCTGGAGGTGGCAGTGATGATTCAGACCATTTAGGATTTTTGACTGAAAAAAACATGGGGGGGTTTTMAATGCAGTTCAGGATGTTTCAAACAGACAAACAAAAAATACATTAGCCACAAAGTATGTTGAGAAGACATTGCACAGCTTAGTAGCACTTGTTCTATCTGGGACACACAGGGTGCTTTTCGGTTGCTGGTTTTCCAATTTTTGTAAGCCCTAAATCAAAATAGCTAGAAGCATTTATCACTAATTCACAGAAAATTATCTTTTGTAAGTTACCCAACATTTAACATTTAATGTTAAATGTAAGGAGTTCTTTTGTTTTTTTGTTTATTCTTTGGTATGGTTTTGGTTTTGTGTATGGTTTTTTTTGGGTTTTTTTGAGGGAAGAGTTTGCTAAATCAGTGCATTGGTGTCAGAGCAGAGTTCCAGGGTAGCTTTCCCAGGAGCCGCCTAAACCCAGAGCTGTGAGTGTGTAGAAGTGACTATATATCAAGCCATGTGGGACCAAAATACAACATGCCCTCCAAGATCACTGCCAGGTTTTCTCTTTCCTGATGCACATCTGCGTAGATGCATTCTTGTTTGTTCTAGTGAAAAGATTATATCTTTTCTGTTAAGAAAATTATGTCCTGTCTCTCTTTAAATGCAGTTTGTTCCTCTTTCTTCCATTCCTTCGTTTTGTTGGCAGCTTGTCTCCATGGAACAGTTGTGAAGTTTCTGAAACAGGATCATGTAGCTTTTGTAATTCAGGCCTGCTACCTGCAATAAAAGGGCTTATAAAGCAAAACAAACACCACAGGAAGACTGTAAAGGATGTGGCTCTATGTCTTGGGTACTTTTATAATCAGAGTAGAAGGTTAATAATTTTCTAGTCTTATTTCAGGCTTCGCTTCAACTGAGCCTCATTTTTCAAAGTTGCTGCTTTCATAGAATGTGTTAATTAAATCTTCACTTCTCGCTGTGTTTTTGAGAGACAGACCCTAGCATCTTGATGGGGAAGATGCTGTGTTTGGCTTTTAGAGGAGATACAGGGTGACGGAGGCCAATGCAACTTCAGAACTGCCAGAAGATACTTGCTTTGGTTTATGTGCAAATGCTGCTGAAGATGCACCAGGGGTTAAAACTAAAGTAAAATAATAGATGGATGCTTTTCTTTTTTTTTTTTTTTTCCCCACTAAGGAACATAGTTTCCAAGATGCTTTGTGTAGGTTTGAGGGGTTCTAAATTTCTATTTCAAATTAAAACATAGCAAAGAAAATTAGTTGTCTGCTTGCTGTCTTCCCTTCAGTGTTGCTGTGGTACGATACTGTTGTGCTTCACTGGTCACTGAAAAGCTGCTGAAATAGGGGACAGAATATCTTATGTAAGTCCCAGCAGGGAGCCCACAATTGCTCTTTTATTTTTGTAATATGCAAGTCTCTGACTGGTGATGGGAGGATAGTTGTTGGTAATCACCTTTCACAGCACATTGGTGCTTTTTCCCCCTCCTCCTGGAATACTGGAATGCTGTCCTTAATCCCTGAATATGTTAATGGTTGCATACAGCTCCAAGTCCCCATGTTCCTTTTTAATAAAAGCAGGAAAGTGCCAGTAACACAGCTCAGCCATGAACAGCTACACTGCTGGACTGTAGGCTGTTGTGGTGGTGAGGTGCCAAATGAAAGCTAAATTCCATATTATTTAGTTAAAAACAGGTTCTTATTTACCTGTCACTTTCTCAAAAGGTATTTTTTTCCATTCAGTTGTCATTATTATTCTTGAAAGGTTGTATTATACAGTGATGTAGACATTAAGGCACTGAGTAAAAACTAAACTTCGAGTTTAAATATGTGGGGGGAAAAGTTGTTCTTCTGATTTGAAATGTAGAGAAGTGGAAAACAAAAATTATTATTGGTATGTTGAATACAGAGAAAAAAGGTTCAGATGTCATCTATAGTGGAGCAAAATTCAATGAAATAAGTAAATAAAATAATTCAAACCAACATTCAGTTATGATTTAATATCCTCAAGAGGAGAGCAAGATGGTTAAAATAACTTTTAAAATATATTCCTTTCACTTTTCAGAGGAATCATACCATTAGCACTGAAAAATTACTGAGTCTTGTAAAGGGCTAGTATTTCCTGACGTTTGCTTGGCATCAGCTACAGCAGGCGGTGGTGTTGTGTACATTTATATACACAAGTATCACTTTGGCAGTGCCAAGCCCTTATGGAACGTCRTAAGTGACATTAACTCGCGTGAACTGAGGAATGTAAGCAGTGTTGAGCATGTTCAACCTCTGTAATGGGTGGATTTTGTAAAACTGCGCTACACTGTAAGGTTAAATGCTGCAGGTGAATACTGAGATGTTTGGAAACAACGTATCGTTTTGGAAATTTGAGCTAGAAGTGAAAGGGCAATTTCTTTCATTTGTATTTTGAGGGCAGCATGGAGCTCCAAAGTGCTCATTGACTGTAATGTCCATGCCTGCTCATATAGTGATTACTTTAATTAACTTATGTGATGTTACAGTATAATCAGAAATATAATCACATATTATTAAATCACTATTGTGCAAATGAAAGCTATATGTGGCAAATATTAAAAATTGCTCTGCTTAATGATTGCTTTGACAGCTGCTACAAATGGTACTTTCAGGTCGGATGACAAGTCAAATTACTTCATTCCACTCTGATAACTATGTATGCATAGAGGACTCTCACCTCTGTACAGCCACACCAGGAATTTGTTCTAATTTTCCATTAAAACACATAATGAATTGTATAGTTAGAATATAATATGTAGCATTTGTCTGGTAAAAATTGCTTGTGTAGTACAGGGCAATTATCTTAAAATATGCATACACTCCACATATTTATTAAAAATACACACTTTCCTGCATATTTAAATTTGAATCTTCAGGGAAAAATGTGACATTATTTTGAAAATATATATTCAGTTTAATTATAAATGTAGTAATTACTGTGTTTACTTTTCAGCAGTATTTGGCATTTTATTTAAGAATACTTGTAACTGGGAAATTGTTCATACTGTTCATCAGGAAAACTGTTCATTTTGCCCCAGTGCAGTCTGCTTAGGTTAAAATAACAGGTTGATTCTTTATTGTGACCATTTGACAAACTGGGGAAGCTTTGTGCATAATGTCCTTATGTTCTTTCTTGGGACTGTGATATAAGAGGTTTACCTTACTGCACAGGCTAATCCCACTCTTTTCCTCATAAATACTGCCAAAGTTTTGGCATATTTGTTGCTTTTGGTGACATTTTTGGATTTTTTGACATTTTGTTTGACATTGATTTGTTCCTGGCACCTTCTCACTCACTCAAATTTCACATAATTTCTGCTTTTCCGTTCAAATGTAGTCCAACTGCTTAAATGGGAGGGGTTGACAATATTTGTCATTACTCTTCTGTGCTTACATCAATCACCTTCAGTGAATCACCTTCAAGTTCATGCCCAAATTTTTCAAACTTTCTATTTCACCTGCTCACTTTTTACCATACTTGCCTTTTCACATCATGACTGAGGATTTCACAAGCTGTTTCTCCTACAAATGTTTTCCTGCCTCTGTCTATGGGCACAATGTCTTAAATATTCTTCCTAGTTTAACAGACTAGCTTCAAGCATTCAGACTTAACTGTGGTTAACTATGTGTGCAATTCTCCATCTGGATCTTTATAGATACATAGACAGATCAATGCCTACTTTTATTTTTTTAAATAATGTAATTCTTTTTTTTCCTACCATTTCTTGAATTTCCCTCAGAGCATATGTTCTGTGGGGAAGAACAAATTAGCCCTCTAGTATTTGTACAATATTTGGTATTCTAGGGTTTTAAAAATAAACATGAGCTTGGCAGTGCCTGCACGTAAGAGAGAAATCTGGCGCCAAGCACCTACAGTTTAACTAAATCTATTTTGTATTTTTTCCAAAGTAGGCAGGGACTCGAGGCATTGAAGCAATATGGTCAGGATGTAATTCTGGCATCAGTAAGTTTGCAGTGCTGCCCTCAAAGAAGTGATGCAGTGTGCATCTTGTATGTTTTAATGCATGTGTTTACAGGCCAAGACATTTCTCATCATACATTTCTTGAATCTTGAACACATCCATAAAAACCACAGGAACATCCATGGGGTTGCTGAATCTGTCTAACAGAGATCACTTGAATCAAAAAAGCTACATTGGATTCGTTCTAGGTTTAGCTTTCCTGAGTTCACTTTCAATATTTGGGCATGTAGGAATAATTTTAATATGAATGCTAGATTAGTTCCTGCTTTAGAATTTTGTAAAAGCAAACAGCTGGAGAAGCTCTTACACAAAGCAAGCTGTCCAGGTATGCATGTGTGTTCAGTTTCTAGTTCTAGAACTACTTTCAGTATGTTCTTGTATTATGYAACTCAAGAGAATTATTGATATTGTATTATGCTAATGGTGCTTGCACTGTTTTATGGCTTGACCAGAGGGAGTAAACTCCTGATGTTCTTTGGCTGTGTTACAGTGGCGTGGAGCAGTCACTGTTAGCATAAAAATGCATTAATACCTTGATAGCTCTCTCTAATGGAATTTGACTTGTAGGAACATAATTTGCTTGGACTAAATGAGAACCAGACTATTAACACATCGTGAATTTATGATTAAGGGATTTTCTTGGACAAAGCACAATATTTTCCCTCTGGGTACAGTTGTTTATTTGTTCAATACATGCCTTGCTTTCTTCTTGTAGTATAGGAGAGCCATGCAGTAAATATTCTTGTCGGTTCTCTTTCTAAATTCTGCTGCTTTTTTTTTTTTTTTTTTTTTTTTTCCTTTAATAAAGTTTATCTGTAAGTGGGTATGTCTGCAAGGCTCAGTGAATTGGGAAGCAGACTGGCTAAAAATAAAGGAATGCCTCTACAGGACAAGAGAAGTTTGAGGGCCTGTCAGTGCTCCAGTCTTCACTCAAATAAGACCATGGAATGGACATCCTTGATTCAAGGAATTTGTTGAGCTTGGCTGCTTGACATGGAATGAAAGAGGGTGTASTGATGAGTTATTTTAAATTCAGCTGATTTACATGTAGTTCAATGTGCTTGTTTGTGGGTGTATGTATGTGTGTTTGTGTGTACACTGTATAATCTCTTGTGTTACAAATTACAATTGAAAAATCAAAACTGATTGATGTAAACTCATTCTAATCAGAGCAAGAAAATGACGTTCAATTGCTTTCAATGTAAATGCAAATCAGTAAGTGAGTGAAAACCAAGTCTCCAACACCTCAATAAACAGAGTTTGATATACTCCACAAAATCAAACTTCTATTTTACTGTGTCTGGACACAAGTTCTCCCCTGATAAGGGTCTTTTGGGCCTAGTACTGGAGTAGAATAGTTATGTGGAAGTGCTGAATTACTGTGGAAAATCCCAAACAATAATACTAGATGGATAAATATTTCTTGTATTTTTGAAGTCAAAAATACTGCTAACAAGAAATTTCCACAAGCAATTTCTTCATCCTGTCTTTCAAGATGTTTTTAGTGCTTTGTGGTGGAGGAAAAGAAATGATACACAGGTGGAAGGGTTGAATGCATTAGAAGGAAGAAAAAGGCATAGGGGGTGCCTTGTGTGAACCTTTGTTTTATTCACATTCTCCCATGGCAGAACATGTCAAAGCAATATGGATCTCATCCCAGATTTTCACAGAATCTGACAGAGGGGCTTTATGTGTGGGATTCAGGGGAATTTACATTTGTGCCATACCAAAAAGCATCTTGTTTTTCTCAGGTCTCATTTTCATTTTGCTGTCTTTTTCTTTTCATTCCTGTCCAGTACCTCTTCCTGATCCTCTTAGCGCTTTCTTCTATGCACAAGCAGCTGCTCCTGTAGTCAGAAACTTTCAGAGTAATGAATATTTAAACCGTTGCTCCTTACTCCAGCCTGGTCTCTGTGTCAGTGCTCRTGGTGACTCTGTCCTGTCCATTCTGCCAGTCTTTCAGGCTTTTCAGCTGTTGGGTAGGCACACGAGTAGATCACCAGATGCTCTTGCTTGTGTCTCACCCACGGATCTGTTGCCCCATGCAGTTTTGACGAGCCTTATTCAGTATTCACCTTTTCTTTCTCTGCCTTGTTAACATTAAAAGGCCTCCTAATAATCTTGCTGTCTTTTGATTATGTTGTTTTATACTTTATCCTGGGCCCTGACTGACATTTGTATCCACCCACTTCCCTCCTGTTGTCTGAGAAGCTACCTCCACAAGTGTGTAAGTGCAAACATTTAGCCATCTTGCCTTTTTGTTCCTTATGTTATTTTTCCTCCTCTTCCCTTCCTCCTTCATAGACAGCTAGGTATGTGTCTCAACATGTGGTGAGATATACTTAATATTATGTTTAGATGTACTTGTTACTCCCTTTAAACATGTCTAAACAGAATAATAAAAAGTATGGTTCTTACTCATCAGTTTCACAGTCTGCCTGGGTAGATAAATAACTGAATTCCCATAATGTTTCAGAAAGAAATCTTCTATTGACACCTACATAAATATCTCGGGATGTTGGAAATTCTGTATCAATTGATGCTGTTTTGAAAACCAGTGATTGTATTTGAAATGTGGAATGTATATGCACATACGCAACAGCCCACCTCTTCAATAAATTGTCTATTTTCTATTCCATTTTCTCCACGGAATTAGAAAACAGTTTTTGAAATGTTCATATAAAATCTGTTAAGATTTCAAAGCGCACTGCTAGCATGACAATTCCATAAGAATTGTTTGAAAATGAAGACATACACCCAGAACAYTTTTGTGGCTCTGACTGGAGTTTCTTGAAGGCCCTGCTGTAGCTCACTGTAGATGGTGATATCTGTAGCAGGAAATATTGTTTGTCTGCAAAAGAGGCAGTGAGGTCTTGTGAAGGATGAGACCTCTGCAAACAGCAACACCTTACTGGCAGTTTGGGAGATTAATCTTTAACAGTCACTGCACAATAAGGTTTCGTCTTAATTATTAAGATTTGGGGTCACCTGCTGATAACCAGACCAAAAGTTTCTTTTGCACAGTGAGAAAAGTTGACTGTGCTGAAAGAAAAAATCTGGAGCACTGAATTTATTAGGGTTTTTCTCTTTGGTCTTTTTGGTTGTGTAGTGTAATGATTTCTTTGAAGTCCTCTTTTGATTGTGTGTTAGTGGTTTCTTTGAAGTCCAAAATGTTTTGTTTTGTGATTCATAGCCATTTCTATACCAGCTGGTAGTGATATTGTAGATGTTTTGTGCTAGATTTTCAGGGTAAGCCTGCCCTGAATTCTTCTTGTTCTGGGAAATATCCCTGTAGACTGAAAATCAGGAAAACAAAAACCTACGAAAGTATAAGTTGTTTCCAATATAGCACAAAAACAAAAGAAAATTTTCTATTTTCCATTTACATGGAGATCTCTTGTTTTGTTTTCTTTTTAATGTCATGCAGAATTTTGTGTAAATCAGCATGCTTTGAATGGATAAATTTGAGGTGATGTTTTAATTGCCCTAATTTCTGTTATGTCATTAACATGTCTGGCATATCCCTTGACACCACCCATCTCCCCCAAAATTCAGTTCAAATGAAAATTATAATTTCATACTGTTAGATTATAGAAACAGTTATGACAGCCTCAGAACATTTTTTTGTTTTCATATAGCTTTAAGAAAAAAAAACCAATAACCCCCCAAATTTTGGGTTGAATTAAGAATTTCTGGTAAATAGAAAGTACTTCACTACTCAAATCTCAAGCAACTTAGGGACWAATGACTGACTTGTTGAATTTATTAACTTCACTGTGTTTTTTCTCATACTTTGTTCTGAGTAGTCCCAAATGTGACATACCTATCCATGATTTTATTCAGTTCCTGCTGAATTCCCTTCCTTCTTTTCATTATTGAGCAAAATATGGAGTCCCATGATGTGCAAGTTTAGTCTGAGGAAAATATTGAATTTGTCTTTATTTGAAGTCAGTAATGGGTAACAGTATTGTTGTATAGTGGTGARCCATTTGATGATGCTTAGCTAGATCAGTGTTCTGAATTCTTTCTCCAGACTCTGTGTTCTGAGACATAGGGTTAATTAGAGCTAAGGGAAAATCACATGGTAGGACACTGCAAAATCAATTAGTATTTCAGTAACAGGTTATGAAACAGAAAATGTTAATAATGGCTGCTTTTGGCACCTTTATGTGCCACAGAGTGCAAATTACTGAAGACCAATAGTTCAAAAGTGGGCTGAAGTGATATAAAAGTTAATCTGCTCACATAATATATACTCCTAGCACAGGGGTGAACCTTTAGGATAATCAATGTTGTGATGGTAAGAATTCTCAAACAACCTCCTTTCCCCCCACTCTATTTCAGGTCTGGTTTGGGTTGGGGTGTTTGTTTTGTTTGTTTGTTTTTTTTTCTTTTTTTAATGCAAAATACCTGTTTAACTATATGAGTTAAAATCATCAATGCTGTATTTTACAGTGAATTAATGCTGTTCACGTTACAGAAGATAAACAATTATGAAGGAACATTAACTCCAGGGCAATAATTTCCTATAATTTGCGTCTCCAGTCTTTGTAAATAAGCAAACTGATCTTTCTCAAGAAACCTAATTTCTTTATCATCTATGTAAATTTTATATGCAAATATCTGGAAGCAAAGAGCAGATGGAAAATTACCTTTTTAATCTTGTGCTTAAATGCTTGGTGTTGTATTACAGGTGGTGTGTTTGTTGTCTGGCGAACACATGCGGGCATGATTAGGTTCTTATGAACCTTAGAGAACTTCTGTTTTGTGGTGAGTGTGCAATAAAGCTGTTAAGTGTTCTTTCCAGCTTTATTTTCAGTCTGAGGCAGCTGCCACTGACTGGCTGTGTTCTGGAAGGTGGTGGAGTGAGGTAGGAGCCACGAGACCATGGCACCATGACACATTGCATCTCCCCCTTACAGCTGCAAAGAATGTGACCCTCACTGTGCTTGGAGCAATGCTGGGAAAAGAGTAGGGTGTGAAAATCGAATTATCCGCATCCAGTATGTTGTTGGACAGGCTCACAGACTGAAAAGATGGCTGATCCAACTGTTGTGAATTAACTGCAGCAACTCAGAACCAGACAGCCCCTCAGTCACTTCCCCCTCACCTCAGAAGAATGGGGAGGGAAAGAGGTTTCCATGTAGCCCCTTGTAGGACATTTTGACATGTGTTCCTTGGCTGTCTGCCCCTAGTGATGTAAACTCCTGTAGTCCGTAAATAAGTGAGATTTTACAGGGGTGAAAAAAAAATAAAACAACTGCTGCCCTCAGAACAGCCTTTGCTGGCAGCCAGGCTATCCCTACTTAGGTGGACTCAGGTCGTGACCAGCACCAGGATGCTGTTGAGGGTAGATTTTTTGTATGCTGCTTCATGACCACGAGAAAGGTGCCCTTCACTATCAGTTTGCATTATTGTTTTTCTTCCCTATGTTTTTGTGTGGAATAGGTTTGTAGATCACGCACTTGGGGGCCTAGCAGGATTTTAGCTGCCCACAGAGTGTTGTAACTGAGGGAGCTGGATTTGCATGGCACATGGTTGTTAAATTTTGTAGTGAGTTGAAATCCTGTCTCTTTCTTTGGGTACCTCATCCCCACTGAGTCAATCAGAACAAGTCACACAATACTTCCCCTGCTGCCAGTTGCACAGAGAGTGCAATAACCCATGAAATAACTATGTTGAATTTAGGTATTTAAGACCAAAACCAAATCCTGATGATGTGGATTTGCTCTCTTYGTCCTGTGTCATAAACATTTAATAGATCACATACATATTGGAATGAAAATGAGAGATTTAAGTAAATTCTGTCTAGAATTGCTCAACATCTTTGAGATTTCCAAACTAGAATAGGGAATTTAGATTCTGCAAGACAAATGTTGTTTTTGTAAGGTAAAATATACTTGTTCCCTAAATAGATTTACTAAGGAAATATAGGATTTTGGTTTGGTGGTTTTTTTTTTTTTTTTTTTTTTTTTTTTTTTTTTTGGATAAGATAGACTCTTACCACGATCAAAAGAAAAGACTCCTGTTATTTTGTAGTTTCAGTCTAAAGGAGGATATTACTTTGCTCATATGGTGCAATTACTTTCCATTCATTTCATGCTTCTGTGGCTTCTCCTAGGACAGAGGCTCATCTGTATCTATGCCTCAGCCAATAATTGCTGTTGTTGCTCTGGAAACATACAGCTATGACTTTAAGGAGTGCAATGCTCTTCCCTCTGGTCTCTTTTCAGCTAGCAAATTTAAGACTTTTAGGTGAAGCCATAATTGCGTGGCTTTGGTTCTTGAGTTGTCAGATGAAGTTCCATGTTGATTGACAGCTAGGGATTATAGACTGAGGAGGAATTATGGAAGGCCAGTTGAAAAAAAATCAGGAAAGACACTGAAGGAACAGAAAAGCACCTTATTTCAAAAAGTTTGTTCAGCCTCCTGAATGGGCTCTGCTGTTTTAAGTTTCATCCTTGAATTCTGAAGCTAGGGGAGCAGAGGAGTTATGGGTATATTGAAAATGCATGATTACTAAAAGAAGGGAAAACCCAATGCTCTTATCAATATGCAGTAGAAGTAAACATCCTGAAGTGTATGCTGCAGCATCATTTTTCTTCAATTATATGTTATGGAGTCTGTAAAACCTTTCATGAAAAAAGTAGAGTTTGAGCTGATTTCTGTCTCATGTTGAATAACTGAAGGAAACAAAGCCTGGASGTGGCTTGTAAAATCCAAATAATTTTATTTAAGGTACATTCCTGTAAATATAAGGAGGATTCTTGTGAACATATTAGTATAGCATGAGTTATTATCCTGAATGTAGGGATGGATTATATACAACGATTAAGTTCTCATTCAGGACCATCAAAGCTAGCCTGACAAATCTTTTTCTTGAGATAAATAATGAGGGCCTATTTGAGGCAGAGAATTCATTTGCTTCATATGGGCTACTAATTAACAGGGAGGAAAGGAATATCTAGAAACAAACACAAAAACTTTACTATATTTATAGTAAAAACCCCCAGTGTTTGAAATATAAATGGACAAAATATTATATTTGTGAGCTTTATACACAGCCCAGCAGAATAGCTGTGAGACAAATAACCTCATTTACTTAGCTCTTGACACATAGATATTGTTACTTAAGGAATGTTTTATTTTAAAGCTATAGAAAACTTTTTAGTACACAAATTAAACTAGTTAAATATTAAAAACCAAGAAAGTCTTTGAATAATTATTACATGGTCACAGATATRATTTTCCACCATTACACAGAAGAATTAAGGGTTTTTTTTGGAAAAATACTCAAGTGCATGCAAATAGAGGGTTTTAGTAGAGGTACCAGAACACTGCTGCCCAGTTCAGAAATTCAGAGAACTGTGCTCATTCTTGCTCTCTTTAAACAAAGTCTTTCTTTGTTTATAAGCAAAATAAGAGTCTGTGCATAAAAACAACTTACCTTTTTATCTTTCTAGAACTTAATTCTGTTACCATCCTTATTTTCTCTGGGGTTTTTTTTTTAGCCTTCTGATGAATTCTGCAGTGCTGACAATGTAATCAACTTCGAAGATTTTTGGCAGATTCAGATAAATTTAAGTAATCATTTAGCAAATTAATTGGTTTAACCTAGTGCATTTGAGCTAACCACAATATGGCAGCTTTCATAACATGGCTGCATCTAATGTATGTAATTAAAACTGGACCTTGAGAGCTACAGCTGCTGTGTTCCATGTATTAATTGAAATGATGAGGAACTAATTAACAGGAGTACATGCACAGGTGGAAAGTTATATATAAAGCTTCTCCTCCTCCAAGAATAGCATTACACAAACATTTTGAATTTTTAATAGAATTTTCAATGATCCAGTCTGAACCATAAAGTTGTTTTAAATTTTCTGTTGGTTTTGGTTTTGTGTACTTTTGTGGGGGTTTTGTGGTTTTCTTTTTGGGTTTGGGAGATGTGTTTGTTTGGTTTTTGTTGGTTTTTTTTTTTTTTGGTTTCTTTTAAGGTAGCATGAAAAAAGGTAACAAAAAAGAGTAATTTTACCAAACAATAATGTTGTTTTTATAATTTGAAAAGAAAACAGAGATGCTGCTGTTGTATTTATCTCAAAGAGCTGATTTTATTTTTTTGTAAAATTACCAAACATGAAACAAATAAGTTGAAAACGCTGCTTTACTGTGTTTTTTTCTTGACCATGTGCTAGCCTCCCGCATGACTCACAGCTATTTGCATTAACGTGAGGCATTTAGTCACATGCAGTCACATGCACTATCTCTTCGACTTGGTGAGGCATCTGACACTCTCTGGGCTGCAGGAAGTTTTACTGAAGAGTGAGATTTTTAATCTTTCAGTGTCAGGGACTGTGCAATCACTGTCTGTAGCAACCAGCAGGCACAAGAGTCTAAACATGCCTAACACCTGTGTCAGGCTCTCTGAAACCTGGACACTTGTGTACCRTATGAGTATTCATTCCCTGCTGTTATTTCTGAATTTAAAATGGTCTGAATTAGTATTCCTATGGCCTCCAATGTATTTCCTTCCTTTCTGGATTTGGAACAACATAGTTCTTATCCTGGTGTTAACACCATCTGTCATAGCTCCAACCAGATATAAACACGAGAGAGTCTTGATGATGTGAACAATTTCCATTGTCAATACCATACATAAATTGAAACCATGCAAAGGTGAGTTTAAATACCTGCAAAGCAATTGAGGGATTGAGTTGCCTGGCTGAATTTGCACAGAGCAGAAAAGGGACTGACAAAGGTGATCAGCTTAGAGTTATTGGTTGTTAAACAAATTGGTTTAATTGGTTAAAAAACCAAACCAGTGGCATTTCCTGCTACAATGTCAGATGCATACCCCAATTTAACATGAATTTCACKGGGAGGAGTTTGAGTTCAGAGCCCTGGATCTTTCAACACTGAACCACTGAAGTCGAACTGAGAGCAGGAGTATGGGGAACTGGTTGCTCTTACCAAAGACAAAAACCTACTTTGGTAAATGTGAGCAGTTCCTGGAAGAGCAACTGACGTTTTCCTAACCCAAATAAAGGGTTACAAGGAGTGGCTGAGAAGACTTAGGAGATGCCTCACCACAGTGTACAGCTGCTTCAGGAAGGGAAGGGAAGGGGCAAGCACTGGTCTCTTCTCTGTGCTGACCTGTGATAGGACTGGAGGGGATGGCCTGAAGCTGCGTCAGGGCAGTTAGATTGAATATTAAGAAAAGTTGCTTCTCCCAGAGGCTGTTTGGCACTGGAACAGGATCCCCAGAGGAGTGGCTACAGCTCATGAGCTGTTTAACAACATTCTCAGGTGCATGATGTGATTTTTGGGGTAGTCCTTTGCAGGGCCAGGAGCCAGGCTTTGGTGGGAAGGAACTATGGGTCCCTTCCAGCTCAGGGTATTTTATGACTCAGTGATTTTATGACTCAGTGATTTTATGACTCATATCTTACACTGGAACTATTAGGTTGATGTCTTGGTTGGGAACTGATCCAAGTCTTGTAATAACAGTTCTGTCTACAACTGATAAGTTAATGAATATAATTTTTACTTTGTCTACATTGTATTTTCCCCTTCCATTCTAGATTGTTGTAAAAGTCGCAGATAATCTAAATTAGGAAAATGAAAAAGCTCAGCTTAGAATATCTGGATAAGCTGATTTTAAAACTAATTTTTATCTCAAAAAGAAGTATGTAGCAAATTGAGTCCAAAATACACGTTATCAAAAAATACAGGCATCTTGCAGCTTAATTTAGGTGTTATGCAACAGATACAACAACTTGCTTCTGGCAGATTCTGATTTGCCTTAAATCTAATAGGCTGTAAAATCCCTCAGTAACTACACTAGTAGAAAACCACAAAAGAACAATTCACTTGGACTGAAAAAAAACTTATTTTCTGAAATAGCTGGACACCAGGTACCCACCAAAGCTGCTCTATCACTCTTTCTTATCAGCTGGGCAGGGGAAAAAAATGTAATGAAAGGCTCAAGGGGCAAAGCAAGGACCAGGAGAAATCAGTCACTGATTACTGCCACAAGCAAAACAGATTTGAATTGGTSAAATTTGTTTAATTTATTACTAATCAAATCAGAGTAGAATAATGAGAAATAAAAAAAAAATAAAAATACCTTTCCCTCTATGCCTCCCTTCTTGGGCTGAACTTTACTCCCTATCTCCTCTATCTCCTACCCACTGGGGGATAAGGAATGGGGGTTGTGCCAGATTATCACGTTTTCTCTGTTTCCCCTTCTTCCTCTGTGCGCAGACCCCTCACACTTTCCCCTGCTCCAGAGGGGATCCCTCCTACAGCAGGCATGAATTTCTCCAATGTTAGTACTTCCTTCCCACCACAAGCTTCTGCTCTTCACAAACTGCTCCAGTGTGGGACCCTCCCACAGGGGCAATTTTCTGGAACAGGCTGCTCTGGTGTGGATTCCCTGTAGGGTCACAAGTCCTGCCAGCAAAGCTGATCCAGGGTGGGCTGCTCTTCCCATGGGGCCACAGGTTCTGCCAGAAGCCTGCTCCAGCCTGTGCTTCCCACGGGGGCACAGCCTCCTTTGGGCATCCACCTGCTCTGACACGGAGTCCTCCAGGGGCTGCAGGTGAGCATCCGCTCTGCTGTGCTCCTCGATGTTCTGCGGGAGCACCACGGACTGGGGGGGAACTTAGCTCTGGCACCTGGAGCTGCTCCTTCCTGTCCTTCTGCACCAACCTGGGCATCTGCAGAGTTGTTCTCACATTTTCTCACTTCTCCACCATAGCAACTTCTCCTCATTCTTAAGTATATTATCAGTACATACAGTCTGTGCTGGTCAGCTTGGCCATGGCCAGTGGTGAGTCTGCCTTGGAGCCTGCTCCCTCTTCTGCTACCAATACTCTGCCACCCTAACCTAACACAGCCGATGCCACCCATCTTGAAGGCTAAGAACAGTGGCTTAGCACAGTGGTTCTGTTTCATATTCGGGCATAAYGAACCCAGGCACGTAATTTAGGGCCCAAAATTCGATGGGATGTGAGTATCCTTTGCTGTATCCCAGCAAGTTTCAGTGGCACTCAGATTTCTGGCTCTGCTGCTTTTTATGGGAAAATGTAATGATAAAGTAGGAAAAGTCATCCCTGTACTCTCACAGCTGTGTGGGTCACAGAGGTGTTAGGTGGCCTAGAGAGTGGTAAATGCACAATTATTTAAATATTATTCTACCTTATGGTATTGGGGATGTTGTCTTGTTCCCTGGATTTGGAAACTTGGCAGCCCATGTAATTCAAATTTTGTGTCTTCAAATATTAAAGCAGAACCAGTCCAAAATTGCTTTTATCAGCTCTGTATGCAGTTATGCTTTAGGCATGCATGCCTTGGTAAAATTAAAATCATAATGTTATAGATGTACTGATTTTGTCATAAAGAATGTTAATTTTTTTGGGAAGGTTTCAGTCAAGTAGCACCATTTTTTAATGGGATTGTGTTCTCTAAGTGCAAAAAACTGTAGTGATGTATATTAGAGTCTAATGAGGGAGAAAGCATACAATCTAATGTGTAAACTCTTAGTCTGCAGGTACATGGATGCATTTTCCTTTACTCTTTTGTATTTATTATTTGCATAAGTGTTTACTGTCACTGTAAAGACTGAAAGACTCTTCCTGCTTTTTTTTTTTTTWATTTTATTTCTTCATGCATTTCACAGAACAGTATAGCATAACAACAGCCATATTTCTTATTTTCCACTTGTGCCAGAGCATCTACTCTAAAAGGCAAAAGTAAAACCAAGACACTGCAGAAGCTGATGTGTATTGCGAGGAAGGTAAGGGCAAAAATTATTCTGCAGTTGGTTTAAGCTGCATTCCTCCCCTAGGGCCCTCGTGCTAGTCAGGAATAACCAAAGCATCATGAATGTGTCCAACCTTAGCCTTAACCTGTGTCCTTATCCATGAGCTGTTCATTGGAAATAAAGTCTAAGATAGCAGTTTTCAAAGTGGCTTATTTAAAATGACCGAGGTCTGTGTGTTTTGCTGTGTTAGAACAGAGAAGCAGTCAGTACAACATGACTGACTTTAAATTTTGGCTGGGTTGCTTGGTCAGTGTTTACAGCACAGAGAAAATGAGCCTTGGAATTTAATCATGGATTTCAGTGCAAAGAATTTATCTTCACCCATTCCATGAAGACTTACTGTAAGGCAAAACTCTGTCCTGGGGATATCTCAAGATAAACAGAAACAGTTGGCTGGAACTTCAAATCCCAAGGTGTTAATTATCTTACCACAGTGCAGAACCCTGTTGCCCTTTCTTCCTTAATATCAGTGGATTTTTAACAGTGAAACTTTCCTGTATTGTTTTTGCCTTTTTTTATTCCTCATTTGACATTTGTTAGTTCAATTTACAGAGCATAGCAATACTATTATTGTTAAATAACTCTTGTTCCTTTGGTTACTGAAGTATATTAGTTTGAGTTAAAGCTAGAGCATGATACCTAACCTTGGTTAAAATCTTAGCTGAAGTAGAGAGAAATTTAACTTAAATCTTCGGATTAAAATGTAAATATAGTCAAAGTCTATTTAATCTAAAGCCATCATATGAGGGATTTTATTTTTAATGATGCAATAGAATTTTAATGTGCTGTGAGATTTGCTGTACCGTGATGTGTAAGAGGTGCTAGAAGCTTGTTGGTCATTTATGAATATTTATATAACCAATTGAATTTAAGTTATGTTATTAGAGTTATGTTTTTATTTCTTTGATATTGTGTGCAGACACTTGCTGCACTTCTGTTTCTTTCCTCATGAAAACATAATTATATGTTTTGAAGCAAATATCTGGAGTATAAGAAAAGACATCTTATTAAAATTTTGGATTAAACCTAGTCAGTGGTCTGAGCACTTACATTATTAGGAGAAATCGCATAGTGTGCTTCACTTTAATCAAGCCCTTTAGGCTCATTTTCATTTTAAGGATGAAATTCCAATTTACTTTTCCCAACAGTATTCTCTGAGTATTAGATATCTGTCAACAAACTTCACGTCACTGTAACAGTTGTTTCTACTTAACTAGAACTTTWTTTTTGGGAAGAGATGCAAGAGTTTGCTGTATTTCAGATCTAACAGTGATTTCTAGAAGCACAGTAGAATATTGCATAGTCATTGACATCTAGTTGCTTTCTTCCCCTCTATGTGAAGTTAAAGGGTTCGTGTAAGCACTGTGGGGCAATTGGAATCATTGGCATCATCAAGGCAGGGAGACCTTTCAGAAGCCCAGGTGGATGACAGGTTCTCTTCCATTGTCCATGGATGCAGTCAGTCCAATGTAGAGTGGAGTCACTTTATCCAACATCATTTGCTAGTGGTGAAGCCATGTAGACTTTCATTAGTCATCTTCTGTCTTTCATTTGTTTCAACTATCTTCCAGAAGGATCTGTTCCATGATCTTTTTGGTTTCTGTCGGGTGGGGACTGATTTGTCAATGGCTCCCCTTTTTACCCTTTCAAAACTGGATGCAATGTTCGCTTTTCTCCAAAAAATACTTGGGGGAGTTTGGCTGCTGTGACTTTTCATGGGTGTCTTTGAAGGCATCCATCAAGCAGAGGGATAGCTTTGCATGCTGTTACTCTTAGCAATTGCTGGGCAAGAGTTTTTCTGAGTTTCACAGTAATAGCTGTGTTTCAGTAGACAAAAAGAGAAATACTATAGATACTCTTAAGTGTAAAGAAATCTCATGCTTTGCGAACAGAGTTTCCTTTCATACTTTTAAACCCTTTTTTTCTGATCCTGCGTCTTTTTTTAAGAAGCAATGGACATATAAATATACATTAATTCAGTGAAACTTGCTTCTCCATTAGTGATGTTTGTCCCACTGTGGTCTATGAGCAGGCTGTATGTTAATATTTTAATGCTGCTTTTAATGGTCCTGATATGTAACACAAGGAGGGAATTTGCTGCCTCTGAGGACATCAGCTTTGATCTGCAGTGTCATACTTGCCAGAAGTGAATCATCCTCAAGGTGAGTGTTCAACAASTAATTTTCTTAAAGAAAATATTACCATAGGTTTTGTGGGATGGGTTGTTATTTTGTTAACAACACTGATATGCTTTAAAATGCTGTTATTTGCTGTGTACTACATATTACTGTACATTGCTCTCTGGTACAATTATACAGTAGTGTTGTAATTAAAGAAAAGGTTCAAGATTGGAAACGCTGCTTCTGTGGTGAAAGATTTTGGGTGGTTGGGGGTTTCTGGCATCTTACATAAATATAATCATGAACTGAATTTGATTTCTTTTGTTTTTTCTAGAAATAGTGAAAATGTTTGTTGTTATACTTGTCCAGTTTAAAATTTAGTATTCTGCTGTAAAAAGTAAGTAGTTATTAGTGATGGACAAATTAAAAGCACAAATATGTACTTGTCATTTTTTAGCAAGCTGATATTTACCATTGTGCTACAATAATTCCCTTGGATTAAATAATGAGACATTAGCATTAAGTGATGATCCCACTTAATTTAAGAAATATTCTTCTAATTATTGCTAGAACAAAACTTTCAAACCTAAAAGAAATGATCCATTTTCTTATGCATACTATTGCCTACTAGAGGTGCATGAGCTCACTTTATTCTCTGGTTTTCAAAATAAAATCTGAATAATGTCTGAATATGTTATAGCAAAATTCAGTTCTTGCTATGGTGGATAACATTAGTCATTACTTTTAAGAGTTAAGTCAGTTATTCTAATGGTGGAACGCCATTGTTTCCAGACAGTGAAAGTCTGGATTAAACTGTAGGAAGCATGAAGATGTTTCCCAGAGGCTTGTAAATTTTGTATTATTTTTTTCTATTTATTGTATGACTTTTGCATTGCATGTAATTGGTTGTTACTTCTGCAGTAATGATGACAAAAATATACAGTACCTGTTCGTCCATTTTTGGTTTATAATTTAATTATTTGTTTTGTTACCTTTGCACATGCTGACTAAGGGTCACTTCAGAAGTGAAATAATTTGTTTTGGAACTGAAAAATTTCAAACCCCAAACACATTTAGGGATGTGACAAACCTGTGACTATAAGATCCAGATCAAAAAGATGCTTTCCTCCATCCTGATGCTGTGTCATGAAGTAGCACCATTAAGTGAGACAAGTTCTGTTCAAAACCAAGGATAGAAAATGAAAAATTTTCAATTGGCTGGGGAAAATATTCTGAGCATCTAGCCTGTTCACTTCAGTGTTGTCTTAATGCTTTTCGGAAACATTAAAATTATAGACAGAGTTGTATGTGAAGGCACCAGAAATTTCTGCCTCAACTGCTGACTGAATAAAGGGAAGGATGAGGCAATGTTGAGAGTCTTACTTGGCTTGGGTTTTTTTTTTTTTTTTTTTTTTTTTTTTT
>NW_026623239.1:2673694-2678829 GCF_030028575.1 Malurus melanocephalus | reverse complement strand
AAAAAAAAAAACCAAAAAACAGGATAGCAGCTTTCATACACAACCTTAACTGTGTATTGGAGTTGTTGCAAGAAACTTGTGGGATTCTGCTGTTGCAGCTTCAATATTTCCAAGCAGATTTTCAGTGGGGAACGCAATGTGTTTTGTATGCGGTTAATTTAGGCTTTATCATGAATAGAGCTAGAGACATCTAGTGGTTAAAATTAAAAAAACGCGCCCCAGCCAAGAGGAAMTTAATTATCGGAGATGAAACTTGCATTAGCAGATATCAAAGTGGCACAGCAAAGAACATATGCAAAATCTCATAATAGCAAAGTAAACATTGACAAATAACTAGAACTTTCACTTTTGTTTTGAATGAATGGATTTAGTCAATTTACTTATTTATTTAGAAGATATTGAAAAGCTGGAATGTTTTTTACTCACCTTGCAAAGTAACTAGAATTGCAAAAAGATATCATCCCAGATCTCAAATATACGTATTAATTTTTTAAAATATGTTAATTTTAAGTATAAATTTCTTCACAAACCCCCCCCCCCCAAAAAAAAAAAGTAATTTACAAACCACCTCAATGTACGTGTTAATTTTTTTTAAAACATGTTCATTTATGGCATAAATTTCTTCACAGAAAAAAAAAAAAAAGTCATTTACAAACCACTTCAGCTGCATACACATTCATGTTGCAGGTCAGTGTAACCTGATTTTGCTGCAGCAATGCTCATGTTCATGGCCCCTTCACAGCCCCTTCAAGACCAAGAGTCTCACTGAGCATATTTCCATTTTCTCCTCATGTCTGAGAGAATATCTGTGCAGATTTTTTCTTAACCTGTGTGCAAAAACAGAGAGGTTTGTGTCTGGAAGTACTTGAAATATTTGCTTTATCCAGACATTATCAGTCATAGCACTGCAAGGAAAGCCTCTACTCCCACTCATTTGGCAAAATGATCAGCTTTTTTTTGGTCTTACCTTATGTGTCAACGCTGAAGAGTAATAACTAATGTGATTCCTGTGTATACATAATCTGTTATATATATTGCTGTGGGTCCTAGATACCCAGAAATTATTTCAATTAATCTGACTAGCCAAAAGTGTGGGGGTTTATGCCTTCAAAGTCTTTGAGTATGTAAGATAGTTGCAAACAAATGTATATACTATCAATGTGATTGTGCCTGGAGAAATTGCTTAAGGAGAAATTCTATCTTGATTTTAGCAAAAAATTTTTGTTGTGAAAACAGTTAAATACTGCAATAGGTTGTTATCACTTCAAAAAATTCTCTGCATGGTGGGGACATAACGAAATCCATCTTCATTCATAAGTCAATTCTGTTTATTAAAAATACTTAGGTAATTTCTTCCCTTCTTTTGTGTACCTTTGGAAGTACTGCTTCCTTTCCAAGGTATCTTACCACATAAAGGGCTGCTTTATGATAGAGCTTTCTCCAAGTTTTGCAGGAAAATATGAATGACAGCCTTCGTGTGCTGGCATGTAATTCTATGATTCTGGTTAACTTTAACTGTCATCCAGAAATTGTTTCAGTTTTACACCAGTATAAAAAAGCCCAAGGAACACTGGACTTCCTGTGAAGAGCTGAGATAACTCTCTGCTGTTGATGCAGAGAAACACAATATAGTTGTTTGTTTTCCTACAATGAAAATTGGTCAATTAAATACTACTCTTCTTATTGTTCTTTCCCCACCTTTTAGTCCAAAATAGTACTACTTACCCTTAAACTTCTTACCAGTCTCTTTGGGGGAAAAAACCTAAACAAACTAACCCAGCAAAATTAGGGCCCCCTTTGTGAATGTAGAGGTACTGTCAGCTTATTTACTTGTACCTACTACTACTTGGACAAGCTAAATGAAATGAAAGAGATAGAATCTCTCTTCCATAACTCATGTGCTTGTTATCTCATAGCTTTCCACTGTGAAACTTCCTTCCAACAACAGGAAATATTTTAGTGATGAACAGCAATTTCTGTGGTGCTTACATTAGTTTTTTTAATCATAACCTTGATCAGCTCTGTTCCATAACAGTCCTTCATTAGCAATCTTACAGTATTGCTGAAGATTCTTGTATCTTCATCACTATCAACAGTGTTTTGTCATTTTTTTTTAGGAAGTGGTGGCTGATAGATCATTACTTCCTATCTCAAAAGCAGGTCTGATATGAAGACTGCTGACAAGATCAGGTGCTGAAGCTGAACCCAATAATATATTTATTTTCATAACTACACAGAGAAGCCACCAGGAATTGAAAATACTGCTTGGTAGCTCTTCATTGGCAGACACATTTCTTTATGGGATTCAGCATGATTTCTGATGGGCAGCAATACATAAAACTTGTTGGTTTCATTGGGTATGGTTAGAGCTTTTTTGATTGGTTTTGGGTTTTTTAAGAGAGGAAATAATCTACATTAATTTATCTGCAATTTTGTGGTAGCTATGGCAACACAGTGGTCTGAAAATTTAAAATGATCTGTTGTTGTCTGCTGAGTTTTCTAGCTGAACAGTTTAGTTCTAATCCAATTATAAACTGGTCGTGGGAGCTGCCAGGCATTTATAAACATCGTTTCTTCTGATGTTCACTTTGGTAATCAAAGCTTTGTCTGTTTCCTTGAACATCAGCTGCATTAATGCCATATAAATTTAAAGATGTTTACTAGCTTTTAATGATGGGTTTATAAGCGTTGCCTCTTTATTGAACTCTGTTAGGCAAATGTTTCTTGGAAAACTTCCCTGTGCCTAGAAGAGTGCAATATATTTTGTCTTTCAGCTGTAATGGATAGTTGCTCATAACTAGTGAGAAATCAAACTATTTAGTTCCTCTTAACCTTCTAGAAGTCTTTGTTTATGTACCTTTTGTCAGAGAGTATCAGCATATTAGTTGGAGTGGACAACACTTTTCTTCATAGATGAACTAGATATAGCCTTTCATAAAGCCATTGATTTTACGTATCCTTCTTGTTTTCAGTGTTTTCTGTTAAATATCTTACTTGTTTTAGCACAACAAATATTTATGTTAGTTCCAGCTCTTGCTGTTTTAACTTTTTCACCTTCGTAGTGGCTATTTTCTGGAGCTCGGGGACTTTTTCTCCCTGATACTTCAGGGATTTCTTCAGGGAATCTGCAGGAAAATACAGGAAGAAAATTCAGTCTTTAGGGAAACTGCTGCAATCCACATGTTTATTTCTTGTTTTGTTTCTGCTTCCAGCTATTACATTGTGGTTTACCTTTGGTAGAATCTGTAGTCAGAAAGTGTTCTCACATCCATGCTACTACAGTCTATTCCAAACTGCTTCTTCACCATGTCATTGAAATACACTTTTAACAATTGGGTTAAAATTATTTACTTCTATGGTAAGCTGTAATTATAACTGAGTGCAATTGATGTGATCTACAATGCCTAAAAGGAAAAAGAAATGCTCTGCTTCAAAAAGGTGGATTTATAGCTTCAATTTTTGTGCAGATGGCACAACAGATGTCTCCTGCCAATAGCTTCTAAACTTGTAATTCTGCTTTGAAGTTTTCTACATATGTAGATAAATATGGAAGTATTTTTGGTTGGTTTTTTTTTTTTTTTTTTTGGCACAACTTGTATTGGGGAAAGACACTGATCTATACAGGCAAGGTGAAAGTTGCTTTATGTTTATAAATTATTTTTGCTGCTACTTTACATCTTATTGACTAACTTAGCAGAAATACAGACAGCTTGCCTAAAACATCAGTGGAAGGTTAAATACCATGGCAAAATATTCCAGGAACACTTTAGAAACAATCTGTCAAGACTTTCTTCAGAGACTGCTAAAGCAGACTGTTTTCCATTCACTGAACAGGTTTCCCACAGTGTGATTTTTCCCATCTGATGTGATGATAAGAGTTCAGACTGCAGTTCAAAATTCCAAGTATGTTTCAATTTGTTCACTTTCATAAATGACTAATTCGCCTAAATATAGTTTGATTCTTCACGTCTTGTAGGTTGAATAAAACTTATTCAGCAGACCAGGATGGTTCCCTGTGGGCGTTATGGTACCTGTGTTGTCAGGTAGGACTTCCCACATGTGTTCTCTGTGCTGGAGGAGGTGGCACCCGTCAGCAGTCCAGTGGAGATCCATCTGCTGTCTGTACGCTGGTCTTGCTGGCCCAGTGTGACCCTGCCACCAGGATGATAGCACATCTCCAAACCATATACACAAATATATTCACTTTTAAAATACTACATGTAGTAAAAATCACAATTTTTCAGCTTGCCRAAACAGAGGTTGTGCTGCTGAACTCGAAGATTACTTAGACACTTAAAGATAAGTGTCTGTATTTGTAAATTTGTGTTAGTTCAGGACTAACCCCTTTTTTTTTTGCTAATCCACTTTCCTTTTTGTTATTTTGTCAGTGATTTTTGTAGCCAGAGTGTGATTCCTCACTGCAAAATTTCCTCTCTATGTGTAGAACAAACTCAACAAGTAGGTGTGCAGAAAAATGTGCAGAAAGTCTCAGAATCCTGTGAGAGCATCACTGGCTGGGTCCAAGGGTGCTTTTATGTTTAAAGAGAAAAAACACTGATGGAAATCATGAGACTTGACAGTATGAAGAACACAGTAGTGAAGGAATTTGTGGTGAATGGTTATGAAACTGGAGGCAACCATATATTAAATGGGAGTGGTCATAAGATCAAAGTTGATGMTTAAAAAAACACAAACAAGCATTATATCAAAAAATATAAAGACATTATAAAAAATATATCAAACTTTAAGAAAAAAAATATCAATCCTTAAGAAGCCAACAAGCCATTGACTAGGTAAATCTATTTTCTTCTCTTGCTGAAGCTTTGGTAAATTGTCTGATTTTACTTGTAAGGTCTTCTTTAACCAGAAGCGTTATATATATGGAAATTTTCATTATTATCAGATYACTTTTGATTTGACTAGATAATAAACTAGAATTGTGCAGAGGACAATGATTTTATTTTACTTTGCATTCAAATTAGAAACTCCAAGGCATGAAGTGGTCATTGAAGAATTTTTCACTTCCATCTTAGAGGGTATTTGTAGAATTTATGTCACTCCTTACCATTATGTATAGATAAAGAAAAATATTTTCAAAAAATAGAGATGAAAGCATTTTTCTGATTTTTTTTTTT
>NW_026623239.1:2648974-2673663 GCF_030028575.1 Malurus melanocephalus | reverse complement strand
TTTTTTTTTTTTTGTTTGTTTTTGCTGTGTTTTCTCCAACATAATGCTTTGGAACTGTTTCAGATGTATAGAGTTTTGAAAAATAAATAATCTAATTTAAAGAAAATTAATTTTTTGTAACGGAAAGGGGTGTGTGTTTCAGATGTTGGCACAAGTTTGCTATATGTGACTAGGAAAGCTGAGAAGCGCATTGGTCTGAGACATTGGTATTAGTCATTCAAACATTACATGCAAGCATTCATGTACCTAGCTTGCTTTTTAGCTGGCAAACTAATTTGTCTTTCTCTTTGTTGGTTGATATTTGACGTTATGTAGACAAAAGCTTTGATGTTATGTTAAAGATTATGATATGAAAAAAAATACAATTAAAGAGTCTCAACTTGTCAGAAAAGACTTTTTTCTTTTTCTTTTTCTTTTTCATTTTTTCTTGCAAAGAATGAATTACATTGTGGACTGAAAGAATGAATTTCCTCATATTTTTCCATGAAAAATTATTGAAGTAAATTGAATACAATGACAATTTTTTTTGTGATGCCAGTATCACGTTTTTAGGCCATGGTAATGTGTGTACTACTTGTCTCCGCAGCTCTTCTTGGAAAATTGGTTCTGAAAAAATGTTCATCTGTCTCTATATGGTAATAGAGGCATTTTCATTCTTTGTAAAGGTAATAATGCCTAGACTATTATATTTTCTTGACAGCATCACTAAGAATGTTTTGTACTGGAGATGCTCCCCAAATGCAAAGCTGCCCTATGAGGTTGGTCTGTCTCTCTATCTGGATAAAGATATATGGCAAAAATATGAATCCTAGCTGGGTTTGGGACACTGCTGCCCAGTCACATAATTCTTTCTTAGTATTTAAAGTGCATTTTGATCTTCACCTTGCCGCCTCGTTGTATTCTAAGTGCAGGTATTAGTAAAAACTATTTTTCTTGAAGAACAGCATCTGCCTGTTAAATCTTTAGAAAACTGTATATATTTGCAAATTATTTTCAAGCCAAAACAACTCACAGTGCATTATTTTATTTATTGGTGTTCTGCCATGCACCTACCATGTTCCCGTGGCTGAGCTTTCCTGGTGAAAACTCAGGCAAGATGATTCACTGAGACAAGACAAAGGAAGATTTGGTTTTGAGGTCTCTGACAACCTTGTGATATCTAGTCCACAAGAGAAATATTGGGACTTTTTAAAGACATATAAATAAGAGGCTGGGAAAGAAGGAAAGAAAACCATGAGCACTTTCTGGAGGAGGTGTTTGCAACATACTCAACTCTTCACTGCTCAGTTACGGAGCCCACAACTAAATTGAACTTTTAGTCATCCAATGTGCATGAGCCCAGTATATATATTTTTTCTCATAAACTTGCAGGCAGTTATATTCAAATTTAAATACATGTGCTCTTGAGAGAGGGTCTGTTAGCAGGAGACCTTCTTTGTGAAGCTGTGTAAATGATGCTTTCCCTCCTGTACTCATCAGTTTTGAGATGGTAGCAAACTCCTGGTGTAGCTCCTAGACAGGCTCCTCCAGAAATTGTATTTTTCTTCCCCCCAAATGGCTCAAAGTCTTTTTATCTTTTAAGAGAAAACTTTTTAATTTATCATACTCTTTCAGTATCTTTGTGACATACTACAGCAGCCTAGTTACCTTGCAAAACCTGCAGTGCTAGAAATTGCAGTGATTTGTCCTTACCAAACACAATGGCAGATAAACATTTTCTGGAACCTCCTCGTGTGACATCATGTGACCTGTTTCCAGAAATCACATGTCCATGCTTTTATTTTACAATTTAGGGAAGAGAATGTTTAGTAAATTCTTAGTAAATTTATGAAATTCCTTAGGTTTAGTTAAAGTTTCAGAAGTGTAATCAGCACTTAACTTTTAATAGGTATTCTGAACGATATTAACAATTCTTGCTTGTGAATAGCAACAAATATAATCAGAGCCTAAAAATGAAGTGCGTGTTACTGAATGTAACATGTGTTACTTTGGCTGTACCAAAGATCTGATCCACTCGCTTGTTACAGTTTTAGGTGTCAAACATATTCTGAAATCCTGTTACTACTCTACTCAAAATTTTAAAAAGGCATTGGTGAATCAGTCTTCTCATACAATGCTTGGATTTTTTCCCTTCTGTCTTATTGGTCCATTCATGTTACAAAATAAACACGTTTCTGAAAACAGAATAACCACTGGGTTGAAAAAAAAAAAAAAAATTAAAAAAAAAGGAGAAGCTTCTTAACTGTTTGTATGCAGATTTCTTTCTATATAGCCATAGGAACTTTTCTAAGAATTTCCCACGGGTGGAAATATAAGGAACAGCAATACTTTTTCCTAAAGAGAAAGAAGTATGTTCATGCGACTCTTTTCCTTTTGTAATCTGCACAGTTTATTGTTTCAGTGCTATCCATCCAAACAGTAATAACTGAATCACAAAACCATATGCTGTTAAAAATGAAGAATTTTATTTATTAGAAATAAATTAATTCCTTTCATTCTCTATTAAATACAGCAGCTATCTCTAGGAATATTTCTACATGTCTGAGAATCATAGATATTTTTTCACAATGGACTCTTCTGTCTTAACATAGACGTTTTTTCTTCCCTGAATTATTCKCACTAATTCAATAATTTTCAACATTCCTTTTCCTCCTTCCTGCTGCTTCTCAGAATCTTCCACAAAGTATTTTCATTTGTGCCATTTCCTCTRTAGATTTTGAAAATCTGTTGATAAGTAAGCAGCTAAGTTATTGTGAAAAACGTGGTAAAAGCAAGCAAGCCAAAAACATTCAATGAATAGTCATACTGAATTTCTTTTGATTGGTGGTGGGCTTTTGGACAAGTGGAAATTATGGAGGGGTTGTGTGAGTTGTTGCCTCTCGTTCCTCATTTTCCTCCTTTTTCCCCGCCCAATTCAAGCTATGGTCCAAAACTGGTCCATGATGATTTTTCACTTTATTCAGGTTGGGAAACAGCCTTTATGCTACTAGCAAAGTGCATCACTTGTCTGCTGTTCTTTTTTATTTTCTTTTTTTTTCTTATTCTCTTTTTGTAACTCATTTGGAATAAATATAGAGATAACATATTTCATTTCTGTTGTCCTAAATATTTACGGTGAGGTTGAGCCATAGCTTCCCTAGAAACATCAGTATTAGAAAATGAGTACTGGTTTCTAGCAAAATGTAGCAAACTCTGAAACTCTGGCCTATATCACTTCTATAAATAATATTTCTCTGTGTAAAACTTTTTGTTGTACCACCAGCTTCTAAGGTGGTGTTTCTAAGTATCAATCTGTTTTCTATGCTCGTGTCAATTATTGTGATCTCTGTGATTCTTGGGCTGAGACTGAAAGATACCTTACACTGCTTAAGAGTTGTTGGCTCATTTTTATAATTGGCAGAGGTCATGATCAAGGAAATCAGATTATTGTGATGAGAGAACTGAATATGGAAATGTTTTAACATTTTCTGAATAAATAGAGGAGTTTTGAGAATAYAGAAAATGAAAACCCTGAGAAATACCCAAGCCATTGAAACAATCATGACTTATTTGACCCATGGTCAAATGGTTCAGTAATGAGTCTTGTATGGTCTTGCTTCAGTAACGAGTATTGCATTAAAATTGTGGGCTTAGACTGACCTTTTCCCACTGGAACGTTTTTTAAATGCTAGTTCTGTTAACTCCTATTAACTTTGCTACAGCTTTTATTTGGATATTTCAGAATACTGACATTAGCAATTGATTTCTGATAAAATAAAAAGAGTGTGTAAGGGTCCCTACAAAAGCATTCAAAACAATGTTACCAGAAGTAAGCTATTTAACAACAACACACACTAGTTTGGGAAATGTAAAAGAGAATTTAACTAAGGCTATTAAAAATAAGATTCTTCCTTTAAAGGTGGAATTCAACAGGTTACTGTATTGAATGCAACAGAGGCACATTACAGTATGCCATGGAAATCGAGACTGTTGCGAAACATCTGCTCCTACTTCAGTTACAAAATTGAACGTTCAGATCTTCAATCAGTTTGCATCTTTGTTTGAGATCTTACATTAAATATTATACTTCAGTGGATTCTGAAAAACATATCTATGCTAAATGTGATCTTGCAAAAGCCTTTTCTTCTGGGTACTGCAAATGCCTTTTTTCTGATTCCTAAACTTTTTCAACACTTTCTCCTAATACACTGGTAAAAGAGCATCCCTTGTAATGAATGTGCAAATATTCAATGCAAATTGTCTATTTTTCTATTTTGACCCATAAGTAAAAATTTAAGCAAAAAATTCGTAAGTATCTAGCTCTGATCTTTTAAAAAGCTGAAGCTCTAATCATAAGATTGGTCTCTTAAGCTGCTTTCCCAGGTTACTGATGAGAATTTATTTGGGTTTTGTGTGCTAGAGGTTTTTTTCTGTTGTTACTTATAGGACAACATTTCAGCAAAATAATTACTAAGTCCTTTCAACTCCCAAGGTTTTTTTCCCCAACAAGTCTTAAGATAAATAATTAATGTGACTAATATTTTGCAAAAAAAAAAAAAAAAACCAAAAACCAACAACCCAGTAATATTGAATGAAAAAATAAACCAGTGGAACTGTTTCCAATTTCTACATGAAGAGAATTCAAAGTCAGCTTTTTCTAAATTTATACTGAGTAAAATATGAAATCAATTTCCATATGAGAGACTTGGGTAGGTGTTGCATGTTAGGCAGAAGGAACAACTTGTTCTGTTATCATGCAAATAGAATTTTGCTTTTTTACAAAATGCTTCACAACCAGATTTTATCTTCCTATTCTAAGCTTTGGTCAGAAAAGAATACACCCACTCTCTGCTACACTTTTCAAAAGATTTTTRTGATATTTACCCCCTCACATTGTCTGAGTGCTACACTTTGTGGCAAAAATATCTGTGTGTGGTAATGAATTGTAGATCAATTGATAACAACACAGCGTAGTGAAAGATTTTAAGAAGCACCTAATATTTATATAWGGAAAATTTTACATGGAAAATTATATAGCTGCGACAACTTAATATACTGAAATATACTCAGAATTATCAGTACTGCTAAATTATTTTTACTGTATCAATTTTCTCAGTATTTTAATTTTGAAATTCACGACTACATTAATGAAATGAAGCTTTTCTGTCTGGGAAAAACTTTTAATGTACTTTGACACAGAAACTGGAGTTCAGGAATGGAGCTAGCGTGAATAACTTTGGAAATACGTTGCTAGTTGCAAKGAGCAGGGACATCTTCAACTAGACCAGGCTGCATAAAGCCACATCCAACCCCACTCCCAGGGATGAGGATTCCATGGGTCCTCTGTGGATGTGCCAGTACCCCATCACCGTCACAGTAAAGAATTTCATTCTTGTATCTAATACAAATATACCTGCTTCAGCTTAAAGCCATTCCCCCTTGTCCCACCTCTACATGTCCTTGCAGGAATTCCCTTTCCAGCTCTCTTGTAGCCCCCTTTAGGTACCTGGAGGTGTTATAACATGTCCACAGGATCTCTTCTCCAGGCTGAACAACCCCAGCTCTCTCAGCCTGTCCTTGTAGGAGACATGCTCCAGCCCTGTGAGCATCTTTGCTACCCACCTCTAGACTCACTCCAGCAGGTCCCCATCCTTCTTATGTTGGGGTACTGGATGCAGGACCCCASCAGGGTGTCAGAAGGGCGGAGCAGAGGGGCAGAGTTGTCTCCCTCACTCTGCTGGCCACACTGCTCTTGCTGCAGCCCAGGGTATGGTTGGYTTTTTGGGCTGTGAGTGTGCATTGCTGAGACATGTCAACCTTTTTGGCCACCAAAGWCCTTCTTAGGACTGCTTTCAATCTGTTCTCTGCCTGGGCTGCACTCATACTTGGAATTGCCTCGATCCAGGTGCACATCCTCGCACTTGGTCTTGTTAAACTCCATGAGATTCACACAGACCCACCTCTCAAGCCTCTTCAGGACCCTTTGGATGGCATCCCTTCCCTCCTTCTCTGTGGTGTGGATCACACTGCAGAGCTTGGTGTTGCCCGCTGACTTGTGGAGTGTGTGCTGAATGCTGTCCGTGCTGCTGACAAAGGTCGGGAACACCCAGTGCCATCCCCTGAGGAACACTGCTCATCACCACTCTCCAACTGGATATTGAGCCATTGGCTGCAACTTTCTCAGTTCAACCACACAGCCCATTCCTTATCCACTGCATGGTCCAGCCATAGATATATAAATCCCCATTTTAGAGATAAGGTTGTCATCCAGGACAGTGCCAAATACCTTGCACAAGACCAGCATCTGCTCTTCTCTTATCTTCCCTTTATTTCTTTAAATGAATATGACTTAGACTTGAACATTTCTTTAAATAAGTAAGATTAATAGTTTAATATAAAGAACAACTACCTCTGCTATCTTTACTTTCAAGAAAGTTGACACAGCTGATGTTCAGTTAACTATCTTATTTATAAATAATTTGACCTTTATGAAGAAATGTTGTTCTGGCAGATGGGAGCATCTTCCCTGAACAGAGACTGACCCACAGAAATGCATTTAGCTGATGGAAGGGGTCATCAAGTTCCTTTGGCAACTGATTTACACTTTTAACCTCTTTAATAGAGATGAAGTTTCTTTACCTGTGAAATCATCGTCTGTGGTGCACTTCCAATTAGATACACAGACCCTCAAGTCCTGTCATTAAGTATTTGTATTAAAGATGAGCCCCTAACAAAAGGCCCATGTTTTTATGGGATTAGTTTTCTACAATGGTGATTCATTGATTTGAATAATACACATTCAAAGCCCCTTTACTACTAGCTGTAGAGAACTGTGGGTGTGTAAGCTAGCTAAAGCTTAGCTAAACAGACCCCTGCTACTATAATGGAACCATTGCTTGATCCCAAGTAGTTAGGGTGCCCAAACCTTAGAAAGTACTGTSTTTGTGCTAAAAATGATATTCCCTGTTTATTTTACATCCTAAGAAATGCTGAAACTCCTTCATTCTTATGCTGATCTTCCCCATTGCTTTATTTCAGTGTATGAATGTTTGGGTTTTTCTTTTGTTGGCTTGTGAGGGTTCTTTTCCTGTATTTATTATATATGCAGCTTGTTCTATACTAAATCCAAAGGAAAAAATTCTGTGCATATATATGAATATTTTTTTTCAGAGTGAGCATTAGTGTCTGGTTATTTGTTATTCTTCAGATTTCTTATCTTGTTATTTTTCAATAAGATTATGTTCTTACACTTATGCTTTTACAAACTTGACACTTGAGGCTGAAACTGCGTGACTCCTCCAAGACTTGGTTCATAGATCTTTCATCTGCCATATTCCAAAACTGAATTCTTGGCACCTGCAGAACTGGTTTGTGCTTACAGAACAGGATAATTGGTGACTGTTGACAGTGGTGTCACATCTCTGGCAAGAAAGCAGAGACTTCCTCATTAAAATTTATTTATTTGCACAGCATTTAATTTGTGTCATTGTTGAACTGACACTGTAATTCTTACTAGTAATGAACCAGATCTTCAGTTCAGAGTCATAGAGTGGTTAATACAACATGTACCCGATTTGTACAAAATGCAAAGTCTATAAGCAAACTGAGAACCCAGCACTTCATTTATTCTTCAGTTAATATTTATCTTCAAAATGCTTTTCAGAGTACTTTGGTACTTGTCTAATAGATTTTACAAAATGTAAGCCCTTATGCATTGTTTCTCTAGGATCAGTACCTGTCAGGTTTCTTTTGTGCTGCTATACAATATAATCAGTACTGATTTCTTACATCAAGTAAGTAGGATCTAAGTTTTTTCTCACAATGRAGCTGTTTTAAAGGTTTTTGTTTCTTTCCTTCCCTCTTTCACAGCTGATGAACTCTCATTGATTGTGATATTCTTGAGATCTGCAATACTTGCATGACATCAACTCAGCCTCTTGTCTTTTAAGGCTTTTATTAGAAACCAGATTAAAAATTATACAAAGGAAGAAACAGTATGAAAGAAACAATATAAAAATGCAAGAAATGTGATCATGTAGGAATGTAATTTATACAATATACCAATCCTTAAGAGTATTTTTAATAAGGATTCTCAAGCCGCCCATAACTTGCATTCTACAAGAATGCTTTTGAGTGAGAACCCAAGAGASTCATGAACCAAGTACTTTTAACTGGCTTATGCGACACTTAAATTTAAAAGAAATTATAATTGAAAGTAATACGGGTATTAGAAGTAATTTTTTGGAATTATTYTTACTTTATAATATTTTTTCCAAGAAATAGAAACTCAGAATTGCTAATAATTCAAGATGACATGCTATGCCATGTTTTTTAATGAAAAAGAAATAAGATACAACAGAATTAGCAGGGCGTATTTTAAATCATATGGTGGAATAACTTGTATTTAAGTTAAATTTAAAAGTAACTATTATTGAAACAATATTTTTTGCTTACATTTTCGAAATTTGTTCAACTAGTTTGATATCTTACCACTAGATGTCATTGTAGTTGAGCCCTCCCGCCTGTTTTATACTAATTCTGTGCTGCCTTCAGCCACTGGATGGCATCTTCCAATTGATTTCTGGTGCAAGAATTTCAGAGGGAAGATTCACATGAAGCAGATTCTTTAAATATTTCATTTAATGCCATGGTGTCTCTAAAAGCTTGTGTTGTGTTTGCAGACAATAACAAATAATAGTGCTTGAATTTGAGATTTTTAATGAGGTCAGGAAATATAATACTCAGAAGAGAGCAGGGAAGATGTACACTTCAGGAGCTATAGAGTAATCTTGCTTGAGGAGAGRTTTATTTTGTTTCTTGTATTGCAGTTTCTGTGACGGCTAGGGACAGTGTGTGTGAAGAATTCTCTGGGCCTGTCAGAGAAATTTCATGTTTATTGTGAAGAGCATGCAGTTTACTGTGCTTACCATGGTGTGAAARGCATCTGGGTACTTATTTGTCATCTACCTAGAACATTAAGTGTAATTAAACCTCTTTTAGCACTGGGACAGATGAAAAGGCAATGGCTCTTTTACAAGTGTAGCCTTTCAACAACAGAAACACTTTAGAAATCATTTAGYGTTTGATTTATTGAAGGGTGTAAGATTTTTCAAGGGTAGGTCACATTTATTTCCTTCTTATCACTGTCCTTACTTTCCTGATTTCCTGCAAGATCACCTGGTACCAACAAGCAGACCCAGGGGAGGAACATGCCAAAGCATCCCTGCTGCAGCACTGTCCAGCCAAAGCAATGACATCTCCTGTCCCCAGCTGTGTGGGCAGGTGAGCTGGTGGTGCCCAATGACCATCACCTGCAGCTGAGAGATGGTTGGTGTCCCTCACATACACAAGTGAAGTCCATCTGTGCTGATACTAGAGAGAGAGGTTATGCCAGTTCCTTCCTCCCCCAAGAGGCAGCGAGGAATTCTCTTTCCTTGCCTTGGCTTCCCGATTGATCTCTGCTGCTCGCTTGTTATTTTTGAGTGTAGATTCACACTATRCACGGCTGGGTGAAGTTTTGCCACATCACACATGGGATCCTTCTCGGGCATATTGCTCTAGAGCAGCAGCTTTGCAAGTGCTTCTCCAAATTCCCTAAAACTGTGGGCGGATAGGCGCTGGGGCTCCTCTGCCTCCTGCATACCTGTAAGCATAAGCCTTTCACACTGGCGGGCTGTGACTCCCAGCAAAGGTGTGCAAGAGGGGAGTGCACTGCTTTTATCTCAAAGCTCAGCTCTGCTTATGGAGTTATTTTTGTAACACTCTCTTGTGAAAGAGTTGTTTTATTCATTGTTTAATATTACATCAGAGCAACTTTAAAGCCCATTGAGATAAGGGAAGCTGATGCTTAGGTCTTCACACAGATTTTAACAAGCCCCATGGGCTACAGTGCTAAATGCAGCCTGGCTTTTTAAAATTCTAATTCACTGAATCTATTAGTAATACATCTGTATTTCCTTCATTTACCTGCAGGGAAATATAAAAACCCCTTCATCCAAAGAGAGAAATTCAACTTATCACTTGCCTTCCCATATATGTCGCTTTAAGTGTACTTTTAAAATGTCTCTAAGATTGTAAGCAATTTCATTTCCTGTGTGAAATTGATCTTCTTAAAAAGTTCATGTTGATATCTACTCAAGGTAGATGTTCTGAGTAAATAARGGTGTAAAAAGTGTCATATGGAGTTTGCATTTGGGGACTTTCCTTACACAAAGGAAAAGTAATTATTGAAGCAGAAATAAAACTTTCGGGCTACTGTAAATTGGCATAGGTCTATACTCTGTTGGCTTCTTCACAGTTGAAGAAGCCCTGAACATCTGATGCTTTTTAGCTCACATTGTTGTGTCAAATGTCTCAGGTCCACGTGTATGTAAAGTACAATTGACTAACTAGGGATTTAGAATGCAATAATCATTGGGAGGAAAACCCTCGTTAAGGTTGTGGAAGTGTGGTAGAAGTCTAGTGTAAGAGTGTAAGACCTTAAGGTGTGACCACCTGCCTTTGAAAAACAGARCAAAGAAACACCTTTCTGCCACTAAAGAAAACACACTTTAACCYAAAAACGTGCCCGTGCTTCTGGAAACCAGACATTTTTTCCATAAAGCAATCATGGCTGTGATTTCCTTTCCCTAAGAGTWGGAGTGTGATCTATTCTGCAATGATTTGTGTGTTACACCTCGAAGCAGAGGAATGCAGTTATTCATTATTAAATTAATTACTAACTGAGAATACATCAGTGTACTTAATGGGAGAGGTATGAACCTGTCRAGTGCATCTCTTCACGTCTGAAGAGCCAACATAACTGAGAATACCTGAGGAAATCAGAGGCATATTTTGAAGCCTCAGTGAAATGCTCCTAAGCAAAAAGTTTCAATAAATTGTGTGTAATAATTAATGAAAAGTTAAATGAGCAGACTGAATCAGCACTTCAGCCACTGATAATTTTAGTCACGATTCTAAGATTGAATTAAGTTAATCCATTAATTTATGGATTGTAGTGTAGTGTCTGCAGCACTTCCAGTTTTCAAACAATTGAACAAGATTTTGCTAATCCAGTCTCTTAGTAAATGTGAAGTATTTTATTTTAGCCTGGATGTTTTCTCCATTGTGCATCCTGGCAATTTTGTCTGTGGCAAGAACCATTCCTTGAATTCTTTTTCTGTGTTCAGCTTTTCCGTGCCATGGGCTCCATCTGAGCAGTACAGAGGAGGTGCTGCGCTGGGCAGTCTCCTGGAATGACATTGCTGGATCTTTCCATTCTCCTGCTCCTCCTGGCTGGGTTGCTGGACAATCAGGATACCGTTCCCATCGGGRCAGGTGCTGCACATGACAGGCAGCCTTTGGACGAAGGCCAAGTCCTTCCTCTCTGTTTCTTTGGCATTACCAAGGTGTCTTGARCATGATGTGAGCTCTCTGTAACAAATTCTTCTACTGCTGCTGACTCTTCTGATGCCATGGTGGTTTTTGCCTCTTTCTTCCTTATATATRCCTCTTGTATATTCTCTGTGTTCTTAGCCCATATATTTGTAGCTTTTAAACCTACCACTGTAGCTTGGTTCCAGGATTTTTCCAGGCAGAAAGATGAAACATGTTCCAGGACCCAGACCTATCTTGGTTCTCCCKGGCTGCCAAGGTTGTAAAACAGCTCCTTGAGATGCATTTTCATAAACRACATACAGCCAATACCAAGGGGACATCCAGGAAAGGGTTGAACCAGAAGGGGGAAATACCTCATCACCTGTGCACCTAGCTGGGAATTCTTGTCAAATATGCTAATTTGGTAAACTTACTGAAGTGTATTCACCCCATAGTGGGTGGGCTTTTATGGGCAGTGTTCCATATCTGCTCCTGGAGGCCTCCAATAAAGACCAGCTTTTATATTATCTCCTATACTAAAATGATCTCTAAAGTGTGGTTTTTTTGGTTGTTTTTGGTTTTGTTTTTTTTTTCTAAAATTTTATTTTTAGGGTCCTGAACTATTTGTTCTCTTCCTCCTCATGTTTCTAAAACTTTGTACCCAGTAAAATTGTATATATTTATTTCACTGCCAATCTTAGATGGTAGGTTTTTTTGGAAATTGAATAAAGGTTTCAAGAAACAAATGCTGAGTTTCCAAATAAATTCAGAAGAGATCAGAATTTTATCAGTTTTGCTTTGTTTTTACTAGCTAATAAACAATCTGTTAAGTACAGTAGAAAAATAAAATTTCTGTTAAGACAGAGATACCAGTCAGTGAATTGAAATTAATAATGGAATTCACTGTGAAAGTCTATTCCATGCTTTTTTTTTAGCTTTTTTTTTGTTTTGTTTTGTTTTGTTTTTTTGTTTTCTTGCAGTTGTTCTGCAACTGTTCTACTATTTGGCCATAAAGAGAAACACAGAAGTAGTATTTGGGGGTAAAAAAGCTATATTTAAAATTTGGGATTTTCTAAGGTGGTCTTARCCTTTCTGAACTCTCCTACTTTGTAGGATTTTTAAGGAAAGTTCATGGATTTAAACCACAGTCTAACATCTTTAGGAAGCCTTTATGTATATTGAATTCCCATCCTCTGCACAGGATTAAAAATCATTAAAATTATTTTCAATACAATCTCATAATGCAAAAGTATSAAACATAGAAAACTTATAAATAAAAATGAACATTTGATTAAGAGAAATCAGTTGAGAGCTTCCTGTGAAAAAGTGACATAGAAAAGAAATCTGAACCAACCCATTGTGCAAGGCGTGGTGTTTAAATGTCAGAAAAATAGCTTTATTCTAGCAATTATTTTATGTTTAGTCACTGTTTTCATTTATTATCATTCTATTTGATGTGCCCCACACAGGACTGCAGCACTTCAGCATCTGCATGAACCCAGTGTGTTGCCACACTGGATTATACTCTGGAAAGCAGCAGAGCCTTTGCTGTTCTGCCATGTTCTCATACGCTAATTTGTAACAAGATGCTCTGAATGTATTCCATCAAATTTGATTTTATCATGTTCAAACATGTTTGCTGTTATAACCTTGAAATGTTTCTTCATGTTGGCTGTAGAGTCCTTCTGGGTGTTATAACTGATGGGTGCCGCCATATTAAAACAGAATAAAAAATGCTTTTGCTAAATCAATAGGACACACAAAACCAGTTCTATCATATTTTTTGCACACTTTCTGATTTACGGAGATCCAACTATTGCTGTAATGTATGTGAGAATTATTGCGTAGATTTTTCTGGTGCCTTTCAGAGGAAAAAGTCCTCTGAAATAAAGGGATCATAWTCTACTAGCTAATAATTGAGAAGCTGGGGAATTAAAAATCTCTTTAAAATATGCAGAGAAGAAAATGTATCATTTGCATTAGTCTTTCATGTTTCATATGACCTAAATAGTAAATGATAACATGATAGTAAAAGAACCCAACCAAGCCACACTCAGAAACTGATTGTAGTTTATTTATTCAAGTAGGCTATATTCCATATCAGAAGGTCTTTTTACAGAGAAAGACATTGAAACAGTATCCTCAGATGAGCATCTTGCTAGGTAACTATCTGCTACGTTAGTAAGGTTTTCTGCTCAATGTCTTGCTTCGTTTTAAATTCACTGAACACACCTTTTTTCAAAATCTGTATAAGTAATGCTGTAGGCAGCTTAAACTTGCTGGCCACCAAGAGGATCTATTTGCAGCAGGCTGTTGCAAATGTCTGACTGCATTTTTACTTTCAGGAACAGGACTAAGAATGAAAGTTAAGCATCATGAGACAGCATTGTTGCTTCATGATAACACCTGTCCCTTGTTGAAGGGYTTTGTGTGACGGTGCTTAGAGTTAGAAAACCATAATCCCTGTCCCAAAGATCTTTTTATTGGCTTGACATTAGTGAACCTTATATTTTTGCCGTGAATCTTGCAGGTGCCTAGAGCTGCTTGGGTTTTTATGTGATTCTTTTGCAAGTATTGCCTGCTTTCTTTTTAGAAATTTCATATATTTGATATATTCCTGACATCATGGATCTTTTTCCCCAATGAATGCATTTTGTTGCAATGCTGAAAAGACAGTGTTTGTGTGATGCTTCAAGGATGTGTGCTGAAGCTCAGCTTCAGTATCAGCAGYTATCATGATTTGTGGGTAAATGCTTTCAAAACCAGTGACAAAATTTACTTTGCACAGACTGTTTTGAGTAGCTGCTCTCATGAGGTTTGGGAAGTGTCTGTTTCAACTGAGACTTAGCTTTCTACTTCCACAGTTTAACTGCAGTGCAGGTTTTATGCACATATAATGCAGTTAAAAATGGAGGAGCAAAATGTAATGTTGTGTGAGTGATATGCACAAACAAACACTGTACCAACTCAACTAAGAGGTCAAATACCTCATCAAAAATAGCTGTTGTTTCCTGTAGAAAATTCCCCGCCCCCGTGCTAGAATATAGAGTGATACTAAAGACTGTGAATACACTATGTCATGCAGTCATCTCACAAAGCTCAATCCAGCAGAGGAAAGTTAGGAGGTGATTTGACAAGTGTCAGGAAAGTCTTAGTAAGAAGATGTTATGTTCTGACATGCAAATGTTCTGACATGCAAATATGCGAGGAGTTGTGGTTGAAAGATATCAAGCTAGTAAAAGCACATCTTTGGAACAGCCAGAGCCCATTGCAAAATAGGAGTTTCCAAAAGCTACTCTGCTGACAATTTAAAATCAGAATTAGGTGTTTAGTGTCATATATGCATTTCCAGGAAACAGTGATTCATTCAAGAAAGAGCTGCTTTCCYATACACACAGGAAATTGAGCTAAATCTCCTTTTCTGACATTTCTAAATTCATCATGAATCTATCTGAACAACAAGGCACTGGTGCAGTTCTGGTTGATTTCTATAATTGCACRTAAAATTACTATCACTTCCCACTTTTCCCTCTCTAGATGGGATTAATTTCCATTAGTTGAGGTATTTGTGCATTTGCAGGAYTCATTTACCTCTTGTGTTCTTGTGGGAGTTGTTTCATGGGCAGGAGGGTTGTTTTGGGGAACCATACACAGGCGAGATGCTGTTGGAACAGCCCCTGCCATTTCTCTCTGCACAGAGAAAGCGTCTGCTGCGGGTATCACATTCACAATCAACACTGAGACAATAAATTGTGCTCAGGTGTCCAAGTCCTATCAGTCCTTGCATCGATCCATAGGGCAGAGGAGTGGTGAAAGAGTTTGTAGGGTGAAAGGGAAGCACATGCAAACACACTTTTAGACAGAGCAATTGCCTTTACAGATGCTGTTACTCAATACACATTATGTTTTCAYGGACAGAAAATGTAATTTTACAAGGCAATAAAAGTACTCACGTTTTTTGAAAGCCAGCTTAAATGCATTTTTAAAACATGAGATGGAGGGGAAATTCTAAGCAAAAGAAAATGATAATCCTCAGGGATGTCAGCACTGTTTGTTTAAAAGAAACAATATGGTTAGTGTAAAAATTTCGGTTGAGTGGATACTATTGTAATGCAAGACTCTTTAAACTGCCAAAAAATTCCCCTTTKTGTTAGTGTCTAGCCTTAGGAGTGTACAGGGCATTTATTTTAATAATGAATATTTTGTGCATGGTTGTCATGTTATTTATAAATATTTATGAACAAATCTTTGCCGTAGTACAGATCCAAAATTGCTCAAAATTGCAGGTGTCAAATTTTGGGAGATGGGCCAACTTGTGAAGGATTTTTAAGTCTGTTTTGATGTTCAAGTGATGACRCTTGTGGCTCTGATTTTGTTTACAGAAAGGTTCTGAATTTATTTTAATTTCTATTTTAGAAAAGATCAAGACTGAAAAAAACTAAAATAGATAACTTATGGGAATTCTAAAATTGTAATGGATGTGTCCAGGTTACATGTAACTATTCAATTTAGTTGTTAAATATGCTACTGCATTTGCTGAGATAATCGTATTTTTCTGGCCCTTTTCAGTGGCTGAAGTAATATACTGACATTATTTATTTATGCACAAAGATGACAGAATCATCCCATTAGCAATTACAAGCTCCAGGAAAGGATTTTTTTTTGAAAAATGAACTTATGCTTCTCCTCAAGTTTCATAAATACTTAAGGGATGTGGCTAGTTTAATGAACTCATTATCTGTTTTGGCTCATGACTTTCACTTTTACTTTTTTTAAAGAATGTTTACTGCAACTTTTCACTCTGAAGACATCAAAACTATATATATATATATATATATAAACCACACACCATCTTCCCCCCAAAAAATAAAATATCTTCCACCTGTCCCCACCATATTTTGAAATTTGTCTCCTCATGGATAATGTGCAGTCTCTGTGGTTTCTTGAGCTAAGGAGGATTTGTCTAAGTTTTCTTAGACAAAAAAAAAAGCTGGACTCTAGGTATGCTCCAAACCCCTTGCAATCAGATGGATTTATTTAAGCATCTGTGTTGTATGTTTTATGTTTCCCTTACTTGCTGAAATGTATTAATTATTTTTCACTTGCCACTAAGATTTTATTTTTAGAATACAAAGATAATTCCACTGTAAGAAACTGATGCATTGTGAGATCTTAGAGTTGAATTTGCTGATATGAGGAACTGAAATGCTGAGTGAATGCTGTTTCTGCGTGGGATGTATCTCTAATATATACTTACTGTTCTCAATTTGAAAATTGTCAGTGACCTAGGGCTTGAAGTGTTTCTAGTAGCAAATTATTGTCAAGGTTACTCAAAGTGCAATATGATACCAGGTTTCATCTGTTGGTGRGAATCAGGAAAACAGAAATTGTTTGGAAGATTTCAGGATTCATGCTGCTCTATGAAATACAGAATTTTATGTCTTTGCTATTGATGTACTTTTTACCAGCATGAACTACTATAAAACACTTTTTTTAAGAAACAGGCAATTTTTGTGGCTTACATGAGGAAAAAATGGGCATTTGTTTTCATATATGCTACTGGGGCTAGGTGAACAGGGAGCTCTCCCAGAGGAGTTTGAGATTCTTCTTGCACTGTGACAGTGCATGTTACTTTATCTTTTTCCCCGCTTCTTATTCACATTAACATATTTGATGCTTACATTTATTGTGGGAATGAGAGGAATCAGATGATGCTCACCAGGATATTGGTGTTTAAAACTTACTGTTGAAGTCATATTCATGCTTTTTCAGTATGCTCTGGGTCCCTCTGATGGTATGTTGTTCTTTATTTTTATCAGACATTGAAATACTGATAGAGTAATTGATAAAAATGCTGTGAAGTTAAAAGTGAAAAAGAAAATGCCAAGAATTCTCTTTATATCACATAAATTAATTATTTGTATTGTTCTGCTGGTTATTACAAAATCCATTTTATTCTATGGCTGGTGCACTAAGGCACTATTATATATCTAGGAGAAAAATGTAAATAACATTCAGAAGCTCTTGCATAATAGAAATTATTTCACATCAGTCTTTAGGTAGAGCGCATCAATATATGCATGATTTCCCCAGGATGACTTTTGTAYGGTGCTTAATCACTTTTCTTTCTCAACATGCGAAAAAACAGTATAGCTCTAGTGTGTTCAGTGTCCCTGTCCACTAAACATATTTACAGATATTAAGGTTCTATTAATGGAACTTTACTGATTTAATGATGCGGAAGGAGGGACATGATACAATGCAGAGATGAATCCCATTTACAGTCTGCACAGAAACCTGTTAGACAGGTGGATACATCCTTTAGCATACATCCAGCTGAATGGCAGATATACCCTATTTTCAATTAACGTATGAGATAATCGGTTTCCCTTTTTTAACAGAATTGTGGAAACAACTTTTGTTTTGATAGCCAAGCACAAACTTCCACTAGGCGTGTGTCAGATTTTTGTCAGCTGCATGTCTGCTGCACTCCACAGATAGATTTTGAATGATGAACCACCAAGTTAAGGAACATGGCAGTCTCGAAACAAAGTGATGCATAGTTTCASGAAAAGTTGGGGTGAATCATGAATACATGAATGTGGTTTATCTGTATCTATTACACACGCATCACTTTTAACAAGACAATAAGAACATTTCACTTTTGCATTCTGTTTGCAATGTTAATATAGTGTGAAATAAATACTGCAAGTTTAGTAGAAAATGTCTGTGTTAGTGCAGAAGAGTGAGAACTGCCTAGGCAAGAACTGGAACAATGTTCTTGTCTCTCTATTATTTGGATGGATACCATTAGACTGTTCACCTTTTTCCTGAGGTAAAATAATACTTTGAGCTCAAAAATATGTTCAAGATACTCTAAATAACATGCAGAGATCAAAAAAGTAATGATGGAGTCCTTCTTCAGACCATTAAAAAGGAGGAGGAGGAGGAGGAGGAGGAGGAATTATTTCATGGAAAAATGTCCTTATTTTAAACTTAGGATGTGCTTTGTAATCCTTTCCATCTATGTACCTGCGGGTAGATAAGAAAACAGAAATCTGTAAGCTGCAGTTGTGCCATTAGAATGCTGTTATTCATCCTTTTACCTTAAAGATACTAAGTCATGTTGATTTTTATGTTGAATACAAAATACAATTTGTTTCTCTATAAATTTTCTTCATAGAAGAATTAACAATATACAGGAAAAGGGACTTTGGTGCTATGACTTGTAGTGCTTCTTTCTTTTTAGCCTACTCTGAATTTCTTACCCACTTTCTTTGATTTCCATCCTATTTTTTTTTTCTGATTTGTATCAGATAATCCTCCCCATTTTCCTGTTCTTACTTTGTGGCATTTTTATTACAATGCTTCATAAAATCTCCAGTCACAGATCTTGGTATTAGCCATTCAAATAGCTTCCAACTTGTTGTTCCATCCCCACCCCCAGCRCAAACCCCACAAAACTGAAGTGAAATGTATTGAAACTGAGGTGTGAAAAAATGAAATGAATGAGTGAACTAATGAAGTGAAATTAATAGCATTTCATATTTAAAAAAGTGGGGGGAAGGGAAACCTAGAGTATTAATGGAACAAATGCAGTTAGATTAGTCAGAGGAGAGCTGTGAGGACTTATTTAAGAAAGCCAATAAAAGAGCTTTATAGTAGGGAGAAGTTTTTTTTGTTAGGGAGAAGGTACATCCATGTTTGCAAAGCAGCGAAAATGGAAGAGTTATGCAATGGAGAGTGAAATCTATCATCTTGAGGCAGATCAAGAGATCAAAATGGGGTAAGTTTATGCATTAGGCAGTGAATGCCTGTGAGTGGACAAGCACACAAGAAGCAGAAATGTTTAATATGGTAGATATTATAATATAGTATGCCTTCTTCCTATGCATTCAAAGAACCAATACTTCCTCTTCGATTTCTTACAAGACTCAGAAACCCAGCCATAATACTTGTTTTTCAAGACTGAGAGTTTATCTGAAGAGTTTAATAACATTGAACCACATTTTCACTGAAAAAAAATGTTGCTATTTATACTGACAATAATGTATATTATATAGACTATATTTTTGCCATCAAGTAAAAAATCTTTTAACTACTGAGTGCAGAGTGCTCCATTCGTTTTCTAACTTTTCAGGTCAGATGCAGCTAACAAGTAAATAAATAATATTGATTTCTTCTGATTCCACTCAATAGTGTATGAAATTTCAGTTTCTGCAGAGCTGAGAAATAATATTTTAAATATAGAAATGGGGAAAAATTCCTACTTTAAACAGACCAAGTTAGTGGGTTTTTAAAAAAGGAAATTGAAAAAAAAGATAGTAAGAAGTAAAATATTGGCAGATGTATTTCTCCTTTTAAAAAGATCATTCTGAAGGGAAAAGGAGCAGATTTAGTCTTTTGAGCCTTAAGTCTTGGAGCATGGGTGCAAGTGTTTGACCCCAGTCATGAACATAGCAATACAGGGAGGGCTGTAGGTTTAGGGAGATAGAAGTCTGAGACTCTCACCTACATTACTGCATAAGTTTGTCCTATCATATGCAAGAGACTTTACAGCCCCAAATTATTTATCCTTTTTCAAGGAGCATATCTGCAATGTTAACACTTCCTGATTATTGCTGTTATTGGCTAGACTTTCCAAATGAAAGTGGAAAAAAAAATCTGTTTTAAAAAACCCAAGAAAGTAAAAGAGAATAAATGYGTTGAAAATATGAATTTTACAGTTGACTTCTTATTTTTGCTTGTAGTGGTGTTCTGAATTTTTTTTTTTTTTTAGTTCAGGGAAGTCCTTCAGGCATCCTTGAATCCCTTCTGACAGTAATTACCAAGGGTGTCTGCCCTTCACTAATATAAAATGTGAGATTTTTTTTTGGTTTTGTGGTTTTTTTTTTTTTTTTTTTTTTTTTTTTTTTTTTTTTTTTTTGCTAATGAAAACTCTATATTTTAGTCTTCTCCTGTATTTCTGGCCATTATAGTTCACTTTTTCTGATCCCTGAATAGTAATATTCACTGCATTACAGCAAAGTTGTTTTGCATTTACAGTCTTCCTGGGACAGTCTGTGAAGTTTCCTATTTTTAAAACTTGAAAAAATATAATAATGTTTGAGTATTGTTATTTTCATTATAAATCATGGCAGACATATCAGACAGCTGTGTTTACAAATTCAAATTGCAGTTTAAAGTCTAAGATTTAGGTAATCCTTCTCATCTAATCAGATACTTATTYCAACAAGAATTAAAACCGAAGACCTCTTTACCCACTGTCATTATTATTTGTGTAGATTCTGTAGATTCCTATGCAGCAATAAAGTAGGCTAAGAGTTTTTTTGTGAAATATCTTTTTGGCAGACTGAAAATCTTAAGTAAGTTTAAACCAAGCTTGACTTTTTTTTTTTTTTTCCTGCAGTAGATTCAGGAAAATGTTGATCCTTTCTTGATATGGGCTTTATGTTGCATTCTTAGGGAAATTTCTTTTTTTTAAATCTGGCTCCTGGTAACCTATAGCACAACTTTTACTTTTGCTAAACATTAAAATACAATATTAATGGGTATGCTTAATGGGRTACAGACCTAAGATATTTCACAGCTTCCATGCTGAATGAATGATGCATTTATGGTGATGATTGTTACTGTTACTTTTGGCTCCTTAAAAAAAATCTCAGTGTTAATGTACAAGTTCATTAAATTGATTGCAGTGGCGCTATTATAGAGCTATAATTTCTTGAATAGGAAATCCCTTGTTCTGAGACTCACAGGTTGATTTTGAAGTAGAGTGGTAAWGAATAATAAGTGGCTAAAGGATAAATGCAGAATTTAGAATTAATATTGTGATTCCTTTATATCTTTCAATGTGAAAGGAATGAACTTTTTAAAAAAAGTAGAAATAATATGTCTTAACATGCAAAATGATTTTGTTTGACATATTGAACTTTAATAACCTGATTTTTAAAAAATAGTATAAAAATAAAATGCATTAATTTTTGTAAGCAATTTTCACAACTGAGAAACTACTTGCCAGCAGATCTTTCAGAAGTGAACAAATTTTGKTTTTACTTTTTAAAGTACCTCTCTCCCTTCTCCTTCTGTTACTTCTCTGCCATTAAATTTTAATTCAGTTTGCTCCTGCACCTATTACTCACTCACCCTGCCACTTCTCACTCCTAGAAGAGGTAATGACTGCAAAATACTTTCTGCATATGAAAAATTTAGTTAGTTATTTTTGGTTTTGCCAAAAACCAAATAATGAGAAAATGTAAAAAAAAAAATAAAAAATCCAAAACAACAAAGTAACCCCATAGCTGTTGTTTTTCCCCAGCCCATTTTTTAAAACTATGTAATAATATTTGTGAAAAACATAATTCACAAAATATTGCATAGTTAAAAATACGCTGATGTATTGCAGCCTAAAAAAAGACCCTCAAACAGGAAAAAAAGCAGTTCAGCATGCACTGGTTAGGATTTTGAGAGACCTTTCCAAGAATTTAATGTCAAAATTGCTCTTAAGCTCAATTATTAAAYTCATCCTCGAAATACATATTTAATGAATTCCTGGAGTTTTTTCTTTAAAATGCACTTGTTCAAAGAAGTAAAAAGAGCAGTGGCAGCAGGCCTGGACTTCAGAGTAAATACACAGAGTGCCAGGAAGATGCTTACAGCCTTGTTTTCAAGTATGCTGAGTATACAGCTGCAGCTCTCAGTGCTTGTGAGCTGCATGCAGGGTTGCAGCTGAAAATCAGGCTGTAAATGAGCTCCAGAAAAAAAGGGGAAATGGTATTCACAAMCTCTTGTTTTCTGTTTTAGTAGGCGTTGATATTGTGCCACTAATTTTTTTAACATACTGCTTTAATTAACACTATTTCCTGAAGCCTCCTGTTCAAGTACTTATTTTTGCGACTTTTACATAGACAGAAGGTAATATTTTTCTCAAGCTGAAGTAGAAAAGACTACTGTGCAAAGGCAGCAAATGTCTTTCTCAAGTGTCAAAAACAAACCCCCAAGTGCTAGGAATGTGTGAAAGATGTTTCATTTTAACAGCTCAGATTAAGCACGTTGCTAGTTTATCTGTGATCCAGGGCACTGTGGAAAAGGATGCATTTCCAGTCGATGTGAAGTCAGATGGAAGCTTTTAGTAACTGCAAACTCTGTCATTTTGAGCTCAGCACGGCCAAGCTTGGGGACATAGCTCATGCATATGGGTTAAGTGGACATGTTAAATGAATATCATTACCTATTTTCCAGAAAAGATATCTGATCTGGTGCTATACTGACATGAGATTCAAGTGTTTTCAAAATGCTTGGATACAACCATCATCAGAAGGAACTATGTTTCATTTGATAAGAGCCCAGCTGAGATTTAAAGCTAGTTATACAAGAATAATTATTAATTTCCAAGTAAGATATGTTAATATTTTGAGCATGATGAATCAAATCCTAATTACATGGAGCATCCCAGGTGAAAACCTATTTGGAGTTGATTTAGACTATATAGGATAAATAATTTCTCCTTCATCTAATAATAATCTATTATTTAGAGAGCTATTGCAAAATAAAAGTTAGCTTTTAAGGTTAAAATATCTTGATGATTATGTTAGGTTAATTTATACTTGCATAAAAGTTGCCGAATAACTGAAAGATCTAATSTGTGTCCATGAGTATTTCTTGAGAGCATTGAAACTAGTGTCATGCTTTTGAAATAGTGCATGCAATTATCACCAAAGTTGTAGGAAACACTGAGACTTGCTTAATGTAGAATATTGGATGGAAAAAATGAAATCATCCAGGATGACCCAAGCCAGACAAATTCATTGACAGATAAATCACAGCAGAGTTAGCTTGTACTGGATGGTTGTCTTCAGAGGGAAAGCACTGCCTACGGAAGAAAATTCCTTCTTGGTTTATAGGGTAATGAGACTGATTTCAATTTCCAAAGTATAGAACAAAGCAGAAAAAGTATCTTCAAATTATCCTTGCTAGTGTTAAATAAACTGACTTAATTTCATGGTAAGTTGCAATGGAATTTGAATAGCACTCCAAGATGATGTGTTTGTCATTTATCAATAAATTACAGGTACACAGTTAATGCTCTGCAGTTAATTGAAAACTTCTAGTTTTCTGTGACATTGATAGGCCATGTATTTTTTGCTGTTCTTAAAGATTGATAAAACCACCACTTTTCAAAGTTGTCCCTTCCTGAGTTCCCACTCAAGTTGTATTTCAGTCTGTCAGATCTTTTGAGCTTTCTGTTCACGACTTGACTAGTGATTCTAATAAAATAACTACTGTCGGTAGTTATTTCTGACCAAAATTATTCTCTGCCTCCTCTAGTTTTATAGCGTTGGTGTGGTAGTGGAAGGAAGGTCTCAACCTATTTGTGAAGTGGGTGAGGCTTAGTCAAAATTGTGATTGTGAGAGGCCAAATAAGAGAAAAAAGTTTTTGGGTTTTTTTTTTAAGATTTTTTTATGGTTTTTTTTTTAATCAACTTTTTATTGCAAACAAGGATCCTTGAAGAATCATATATTTGAAACAATAGTCATTAACTCTTTATGCTGTGTCCACAAAGCTCTGTGATTGTCTTGTTTTAGGGTTGGTATCCCCAAAGTTAGTGCCCCCCACCTCCAAGACTCCAAATCACAGTACCAGTCACTCATGTCCGCTTTCCCTCTCTTTCCCACCTCCTGTGGGGGGCTGGAGCACAAAAGGCAAAGATCAGAGTCTTGAGGTAAGAGCAATTTACTGGTAACAGCAATGAGATAAGAAAATTATCAATAACAGCATCAATATTAATAACAAAAATTTTCAGAAAAGTGAGGGTGATTGACATGGAAAATGTTCCCTGAGCCCAACCCAACTCAACTTGCAGCCAGCAGCATCCAACCCTGGCTGCTCCATCCTCCATATTCACTCCAGGCTCTACACCCTCATGGCTTTTGCAAAAGGATAACCTTGTCCTTGGTCAGAAGCTGGACACTGTGACAGTAGTGGTGATGGGAGAACTGTGCAAGTTGTGAAGTACCCTGAAATGTGGAATACAAATTGCACCATAAAGTGCAACACAAACGCATCAAAATGCTTCCAGAAGGACATGGGGAAAGTACAGTCTCAGCTTGGAGAACAGCATATGTTGGTTTTAAATAGCAGCCATGCTTAAGACCATGTAGAAGTATAAAAAAGTTAATTAATTCTAGGGATTTTACTTGAATTTTCATTGAGTGCCTTGAATTTTATGCCAGTCATAACTGACATTTTATAATCTCTGAAGTAATTAATGATTTAGGAATGAATATAGATTGATGAAAAGTTGATGATTGAATTAGGAAAGTGGAACTTGCTAACTGTGAAGCACACACCAAAA
>NW_026623239.1:2646670-2648892 GCF_030028575.1 Malurus melanocephalus | reverse complement strand
AGCATGAGGAAAAATCTTGAGGTTTTAGAGAGCTGTTCAGAATTAATGTTTTGCATCATCACTTCAATGATGTTGTTGTATCAAACACTTGAAAGAGAATGTAAGAGATTCTTGACGTTTCATAAATCTCTCACAGGAAAAGAGTTCAGCCTACCATCGCAGACTTTAGAAGCAGGAGAAAAGATACAGCACTAGGTCATATAGGCTAACCATGTTTCTATAAACTTTCTAGTGAGACCACTCATACCTTGTTGTAATTCACTGTCTAGTACTGTTCACCTGGTAATTACTGAGGTTTCACATTACATTTCTCCTAATTAATGTTATTTTATTTCTAAAGGAAATATAAGTCTTGTATGCGTTTTATGCCATTTTCAGAAAAAAAAAAAACAACCCAAAACAACAATGAAAACGAAACCAGAACCCAGCAACAAAATGGCCTTTCTTAGCCAAGTATACATACTGAAATTTTGATGTAATAATTGAATAAAGAGATATTAAACAAGCTTATCAGAAGAGATTAAAGGACTTTATACAGAACAGCGTGTAGATTTGCATTACCCCACTGGAGCTCGAATGTTCTTACATGAGATACAAGAGCAAAATAAAACAGTGTTACTATGTCTGTCCTGGTAATAYACAAGACCTTGAAAGCAGTAGTCATGCAGACACACAGGAACCTTGTCCTGCGGAAATATTGATTTTCCCTTAGGATCCATGAATGATCATATGACTGGAATTAATTTTCCTGTCAAACCCAAGTGACAGCAGTTTATGGCTGTCATCTAGCTGCTTCCCATGCTGCTGCAGCATYTCTCAGCTCTTTCCAAACCAGAAAGGGAGAAAAGGTTTGGCAAGAAAAAAACTCCCTAAAGCTGGAGGCTCTTGGCACACTGCATGTAATCCAGGACAGATGGGTCAGGCTTTGAATTAGAGCACAGACRTGGAAAATCTACCCACAGGAAATTATTATTCTTCTGAGTAGTTGTAGTAGTAGTAGTACCACCAAGGGAAGCTCATTAGAAATCTGGGTCGGTTGTCATAGAAACAGTATGCATAATTATTTTTAAAAGCTAGAAAACACTTTAAATCATATGAGAAGCAGAAGAACTTAGAGATGTGAGGGCTACTTAGTAGTCTAATTCCTGTTTTCCGGATTCTAATTTGTAGTTACTTTATTTTCAAGGTGAGTTTAGCAAGTATCCTCCAGAGAAAGTCAGGGTGAGAAGGGCAAGGATAGAGTAGGGAAGTACAGAGAAGAGTTCTGTGTGAGAGCCACACATTCCAGTAAAGGTGCCTAACACCCAGCTGGTATAGAAAAATGTTGTTGTAGGCACTGAGCACCTATTTAGCATAGTTCCATGTTTTTCTTTCTTAGTGGTCCACCTGTTCGATTTAGAGATCCATCTGGCTGGTGTTCAAAGGTCTGAATAACACAAGCTGCTGAGACCAAAATGAAATGGAAAAACATTGAATGAGACAGGTGCCATTTTAAAACTTCATCTAATTTGGAAGTCTCCCCAGAGTRCCATGACACGGGAACCCTTTGCTCGGCAGGAAAATAAACCAGTAACAGTAGTTCCGATGCTATTGACATCTAGGTGGGTGTTCAGCTCAAACTAAGGAGAATAAGTGAAATGGTATTATCAACACTTGAGGAATTTTCCCCTAAAGATCATATTGGTATAAAAATATAAGCAATAAGCCTTGGAATTTAAGTGAGGTTAAAAAATGGAGACAGAGTGGATCAAAGTGCTATGTCTAAGAGGGCAGTCAAAGATGATATTCAAGAGAAAGCTGAATATCCCATGAAAGACTAATTCTGTTCTAGAGAGTGGGATAAAACATGCAGTGAGAGAGGCTCTTGTGGGAAAAGAAATAAAAACCACAGCTTTTCACCAAGATCCTTTGACATGCATCAAAGCACAGGCTGTTTGACTCTGCATACTGTAGAAAAGCACAATATGGTTGAAGGCATCAGCATCRTCTTTTCCATCTCTCTAGTGCTGGAACAGAATGATGAACTGTGCAAGGAGACTTGTGCTGAAATCAGCCACCACCTCAGTCTGCTGCTCTGAAAAAAATGACTGTGGGATGTGATCCTGATGGATGGAGTTTGAGAATGCAAAAAAAAGACTTTAGGCAAACTGTGTTGAAAAGGATTAAAAAAAAAAAAAAAAAAAAAAAAAAAAAAAAAAAAAAAAAAAAAAAAAAAAAAAAAA
>NW_026623239.1:2613770-2646604 GCF_030028575.1 Malurus melanocephalus | reverse complement strand
AAAAAAAACCAAACAAACAAACAAACAAAAAAACCAAAAAAAAAAATCCCAAAAGACCATGAACAAACAAACAAATAAAAACCCAAGTTTGTTAAAATGCTATATTAGGTAAAGAGGTTTTGAGAGGTTTTTTTTTGTTTGTTTGTTTGTTTTTAATTATTATTATTAAAGCACAGGCCAGTGTTTAGTAGAAAATGACCATAAGACATTTGTATACAGCAAGCTGAAAACCTGAATGTTATTAGCAACTGCTGTTATATTCTGGGGGGGTGTCTTGACAGCTACATCAGCCAATTGCCTCAAGACTCTGGGATACATCATTAGCTAAAGACAATAAATATCAACATGGTCTCTGAAAGACTTGAGTCTCAGGTCTTTTTTGTTTCTAATGATTTTTRTGCCCAGAAGAAAAGACTTTTGAAAACACTTTATAATTTGATAGGTAGACAGAGAGTTGCAGATTTAGAAAAGTTGCACTGGTGTTATCAACACTGCATAGAGCAAGAGCTTACACAATTCCCCTGTTGTTACACAGTTGGCAAGCATCTAATGCATGGATGGKGAAAACCTCCAAAATCTTATTTTTCCCATGCTAGAAAGCACACCTCTCTTTCCTCATTGACTGTAAAGAGGGCCAAGGTGATTTGCTGAGATGTGGTGCCTGGCTGGTGTTATTGTTAATGTACCATTCTTATGTCCTTTCTTAATTTAACGTAAGTTGCTGCTTTGTTGCTGTGATATCTATGTTGTGTAGGGCAGCATTAGGGGTAAATAAAGTATACTTTTGTTCTGTTGTTGCTCCCAATGCTGCTGCTTGTGCTGCTAACAGAAATATTTACATGGAACAATGCATGAACAGCTCTTCAGTTCAACAAAAGAGTGGCCTTGCTAGCTGCATTTGCTTTCTTTACAATTTTTAACATTTGGGTTTTTTTCATTTTTGTGTGATTAATTTGTTGATTTCTTTTTAACTAGGAATTCTGTAGTCATCTACTTTTTAAATAGCTTCCATAGGTGGATTTTCACATAGTTAACGTATTTGGCAGTCATTAATTATTTATGTGGTGCAACTTTGTTAATGGGAACATTTAAAATGAATAATTTTTAGTGATGTATTTCTGACATWTCAATGCCATTCCTTCACCTTGTAATTTAGATTAGTCTTAATGTAAGCAMTTTGCTATAATCCCTCTGTGTTTTYAGCCAGTGCCACCATGCCTATTATGTGGAAAATTTATACATTTTAACAAAACTTACTAGCAAAAGAGTAGCAAGGAGCTTTTAAACCCATACTGCCTTAATTTTCTGATATATTTTCAAACCTTTTCAGATTATTTCACTATCTGGGTTAGGGAAATGAGAGTGTGTTAAGCAATAATGTTGTTATGATTATTGTAAAGTCTCATTTGGCTCTCCTTTAATGCCATGTTTACAGAGCAATCTGTAATACAATGTATCAGAATAATCTAAGATGTTCCAGGATGTTATTTATCTCTGTCACTGGTATGTAACCAGTATTAATGATCTTTCTACATCTTAGTTAAGATATTCAAAAGATACAACTCCACTCTTTTTTTTGTTGTTGTTATTGGTTTGTTTTGTTTTTTAGTTTTAAAATTCTACTTGGCAGAATATTATTAAATTCTATGTCTTCGGTATTAATTTATTTCTTGTTATTGGGTATTGGGCTGATTTTTACAGACAAAGAAAGAAAAACTAGCAGCAAAACATTTCTAAAGTACCATAAGTAAAATTAATCTAGAAAAAAAMCAGAATCTCACATACATCTGCAGAATCTGAAACTATATGTAGACAGAAGAACTGAGATTTTTGAATAACCAGCTTTAACCAGCTGCAACTTGTAACTGAAATTAATGTTTTACTGAAAATGTTATCCTACAGATTTTTCAATGGCCAACTAGACAAGACTGAGTCAAGCAGAGGAGAAAAACATKTAAATTGTAAAGAGCCAGGGCTGATTCACTGCTTTTAATGATCCAAACTGAGCCTCTCACTCATTCCATATCACATTTCTTAACCGGACATACACTTTCACTCCTAAATGAGCCATATTGATTGTAATTGGTTTAAGAGAAAGGGAACTTGGCAGCTTTCCCAAATATGTCTTTTGATCTGTGATAAGTATATTTGGATTTAAGCATGACAGTCATTAGTTCTCTTCAGCATCCTGTAAAGATTGTGTTAATATCCTTCCCTGAGACTTAAAAAAAAAAAAAAAAAAAAATCTCCTTGTCTTTTGCTACCTAGATACACGGTCTGAATAATTTTGATGTGAGTCATAGAAACATAGAAGGGTTTAAATTTGAAGGGACTTTAAATATCATCTCATTCCAATCCCTGTGTCATGAGCAGCAACCCACTGAACCAGGTTGCTCAGAGCCCCATCTAACCTGGCCTTGAACACTTCCAGGGATGGAGCTTCTCTGGGCAATCTGTGCCAGTGCCTTACCACCCAAACAGTAAAGAATTTCTTTCTGACATCTAATATAAATGTCTCTTCTTTTAGTTTGAAATACTCCCCTTATCCTGTCACTATCTGTCTACATAAGAAGGATGTTCTCCTCCTTTTAGAAGTTCTGTTTAAGCCATGAATTGAGCTGCATCTCATTTTGGCCTTCTACTCTCCTCTAAAGGTTGTCAGCTTAGCTCTCACCATCCGTGTTTTGGAAAACACTCTAGAGATTCCAAAAAACAGAACACAAACACTGAATGGCAGAGCTAAAGAACAGCCCTACAGATGTATGTTCTGCTGTGTGCTCCTGATGAAGCTTCTGTAGCTGCTCCAGAAGGAACAGGGCCATGCATATTTTCATGTTTGGCTGTTGTTTTAGCTGTCTGTCAAAACTTTTTGAAAGAGCCCTYGCAAAAAATTGAATAAGTATGTTTTTAAGCTCAGGCAGTTGCAATGTGACTTCATTAAATAAAGCTGTGTGTATAGTCTTAGTTACTCTGGTACTGCATTTAAAGGCTTGCCTCAGATGATGGGSAATTTCAAAATATGAAAGGCTTGCCTCAGATGATGGGGAATTCTGCTACTTGGAAAGTTAGAGGATATATAAACAAAATCACTGTTTATTCTAGAGTTGTCTATGGAAAAAAATGTGGGTGTATTATATAGAACATGAGGCTTTTGAATTAAAAATGGTCTTGGAGATCTACTGGTCCTAAAGTTGCATAATTTGTTGTTGCTTAATGAATAGACAATACTTCAGACTTAAATTTTGCTACCTCAGTAGGGTTTGGTTTTGGTTTTTTTTTTTTTTTTTTTTTGAGTAATAATGAACATTTTTTTTTTTTTTTTTTGAGTAATAATGAACATAGATACAGTGTTGGCAGAACAGCTGGACATTTTGTGAGACAATTCTTGCAATTTCAACAGGATGCTAAAATATCTCATGAAATGGGAGAAAAGCTCATTAGTATAAAAAGCTTCTATCAGGATTCTGTGTAGATGTAGTGTTGCTTGTTAATTTATTTAATGGCTCTCTGAATTGCTTTGTTTGGGAAGCCAATCCACCATGGTCAGGGACTTGTGTCATTTTTGTTCAAACCAGACTGACACAGGGTCCTGTGATCTGGCATTGCTGATCCTCCCACTGAGCAATCCAGTGGGACCACTTTCATCCTTGTACTGCTTGTGCACAACAGTTTGCAGAGTGGGGGCTTYTTTCTGCCCCTCATCATACCTCAGCATTCAGAGTACTGTGATTTCAATTTAATGAATGCCTCCACTCCCCTTAAATGCTGAAGAGAAATGTGTGCAGATAAAATTAATTTCTGTTGTCCAGACTTGAATGCTGTAGCCAAGACACTGTCCCTTGGGGAGGAAATGTATAGGGTTTGTTTCTTTTTTGCTTATTTTAACATAAATGAATGCAAAATATTTTTATTGTTCTAAGTATTGCTACAATTTTATTTTTACATTCCTCTCATGCTTTCTTCAGTCTTACWTTTCAAATCATTCACCCAGTTATTAAAAAAGTGATCTTTGAACTGTGTAAAATTCATCTATACTCTGAAGTTCAGTACTCATGGGCATTTCTGCATATCCTTACCCTATGTATGCAAAGCTAATGTAATCCTCCTACAATRTTTAGGAAATTGCCAAATAAGCAAGTCATTAAATAAATCAGTAAGTTCTCTTATTAGGCCTAAATCCTTCTCAGGGAGCGAGGTTCTGCATGGAGTGATAGGTTGGTTTGTTAGTGGCAGAAACAGAATTCTTGAACCACGAGAAACACTGAAATAGTCATTTATTGTTCAAAATAAGAAAAATACATGTTTCCTTTTTATTCCTTTGAAAAAGGAACAGTAAAACCTATATTTTTTAGAAATCATTGTGTGTTTTAATTTCCAATTAAATGATTGTTTTTATGKTTTTCTTCTAATTTTTCTATTTTTTTGGTTATTTTATTTTAGTTTTACAGTACACCAGTGAAACGGAAAGTATTTCCACTTTTAAATATTCTTTGCGGAAAAATTGTGCATTACAAAAAAAACAGGTCAAGGGGAGACAAAAGTTGATTTTTAATTTAAATTCTGAGACTGGTTTATAATGCATACTACAAAAATAAGAAAGGTTTTCAAAGTACAGAGGGTCTGGAATTTGTATAAAAGTGTCATTCTTCACAACATAGATAGTTATTATATTGGTGTCTAGGGTTCCCTTTATGCCGTCTTTTGTCTCTTATGAAGCAGTTGATGTTGCCAATATAGCATAAGCTTCAGTGTGGTTAGTAATAYGTTTTTTGCTATGCAAAGCTATATTTTAGGATTTCTTGGTGTCTTTTTTAAAATGAAGTTAAGAACAACCCTCACTGATACTACTGATGTGCATTCTTGAAATGTCTGCTTCACCGTGAAATAATGTTGGGGTTCATGCAGCATTTTTCCAGCATGAGCCCTCAGTATAAATGTTGATTAACTAAAGGTTTTGTACAKAAGGGCATCACACTGGGAAGTTCAATCCTGGGCGGGATCAAAGAGCCACGGTGCTGATAAAAGCTTTGAGTGTAACAGAGCTGATGCCAAAAACAATATGCAGAATATTCTGCTTTGGAGGGCTGCAAATGTGCTCTGAAGTGCCTTGMAAATGTGACTATTAAGCACAGTGGTTAGAAGGTAACAGGTGCATGTTTAATTTATCTTCATCATCCTTTTGTCAATGAATAACAGAAGGAAATGCAGGATTTTGTGGGGAGCTAGCAGGGATGCWGTCTCTATAAGGAGAAATTTCAGAATATGAGTGTGGTGAGGCTTGCAGAACAGAATGACAGACACTGACAACAGGACTGGATGTTCACCTGTGCCCTCCCTGAGTCCACTCCATTAAGCGTGTCCCCATACAATTTGTTGCTTTACTCTGCCTCCTGTTATGCCTCCTGTCTACTGCTTCAGCTTCTGACACTTTCTAAAGCTCTTAATGAAATCTGTGCACTTCAAATGAAAATTAGAAATAAAAAATGTTAGCATTTGCATCATATCTGCTTTCTTCCTTTCCTATCTCAACTTTCATGTAAACACATGATTCTGCAATTGTATCTGAATCAATGGATGGTGAGGAAATATGAAAGAGGGGACTGCTGGCACATGAGTAAAAGTGTTATGAAAATTGGGTAAATCTCTTCTGCTCGTGGTTGGTCATGAGATGCTGTTCACCAGGAGTTTGAAAACAGGGCCAGAGGGAAGGGATTCCTTTCATGCCCCAAGAATGACAGTAGTAGAAAAGTTCCCCTGTGAATGTTGTGCTGATATTTGGTGAAGATTAACCCTCAGAATGCTAAAGAGATTTTATTAGAAAAGAAAAAAATAATTTGCAGAAGTTTATTGGTATTTGTTTGTCTTGTGTCAGTAGTCCAAATTAAATTAAGATAAATAGCAACCAAAATCACCTAATCAAGTAATGAGATGAGAAAAACATCTATGTTTTCAAATGCCACTGTTTTGTTTTTGTTCTATGTTGTTCTTCAACATTTCAATCTGCTTTAGATATAACATTTAATTTTAGGATTTGTTCTCTAAATATCTTGGGTGAGCTTTTCTATAATAGGACTCTTTGACATATTTTGCTGTTAGGTGTTCTTGCCCTCTTGAAATATTTAACATCAGTGTGGGTACTCATTTGTACCAGCACTTCCTTGAAATAAATCTCTTGAAGCAGCTATTTGTACTTGTAGCTATTTGCTTTGTCACGTGGGACCCTAAATTCAGCTTTGTGTGTAATCCAATTTTACAGCACCCATAATAGCCTAACATAGTGGCAGATCGAAATAGATACCTCTCCATTACTTTGTTCAGTTCTTGACCAGGTTAAAACTCTGGGTAGAATWYAAAACCACAGGTGATTCAAAGCCCTTCATCTTGCATRCATTTTGGTTAAACTGAAACATATYTGTAAAGAGAGAGCAATATGATGTGTTTGCAATTACATGCTGTTACAAATACTAAGGAAATTATTTTGGTTCTGTTTTCCATGTGCTAAAGATGCTGCAGTCTAAATGGTCTAACAAATTAAACTCTGTACAGAAAATGAGCCATGGATTTTATTAGATTACGAGGGTGGATTTTTTTTTTCTTTTGGGGGAGCAGAGGGATGACATGACAGGGTTCTGCATTTGAAGACTTTTTGTCTCATTTTTCTCAAACAAGGAACACTTGAGTGAAGATAGTCCCTTTCCTGCATCCCTTCCTTAGTTTTCCAGTAGCCTGTCTTCATTTGCCAATCTTTTTTGTTCTATAGCTAATACACACAGAGTTAATTTAGAGATAATTACTGATACAATTCAGAATTAATGCATTTAAGCATGAATAACTGATTTTTTTGGTAAAAGACAAAATGTCAATATTCTGGGGACAGTTTGGAGGGCCAGAGTGCAGATTGTCAGACAGTGTAATAATACCTCATGCTGAATGCCTACTATAAAAATAAATATGAAAACCTAGCTATTTACATGTCTGATTTTATCAAACAAGTGAACAGAGGATTGGTCGCAGGAACCACAGTCCAAAGCATTTATTTATTTGATTTACAGTAATTCTGATTAAAAGTCTCTATCTGAAGGGTCATTTCAATGTGTCACTGAGGAGATGGCTGAGGAACATCACAATTTTAAGCCTAATTCGGTAATGAAATACTGTTCAGTGGGTGTAACCATGACTTGTACAGAAACATTTGCAAAGCAGAAGGTAGTGACTTAATATTTGAGATATACTTGATCCATTTGATGCTTGTCATCTAGTGAAGAATAGTGTCCCTGGTGAACACCATTTGAGGCTTGTCATTTAGTGAAGAATAATGTCCCTCGTGAATATTCAGTTTCACTCAGTGGCCATTTCTCAGCAAGGCAGTCAGCTTGTCTCACGCAGCGTTAATCGTGGGAATTCAGTGAGCAYATAGCACTGTTGTAGCATTGACAGTAATCCTCCTTAATTTCYCTGTTCAGAGAGAAAATACCGCTATATCAGAGGTGTTAGTAATGTTAGTAACCAGGGATAACAAGAGATTCACATCTAATTATTCATTTAAAGCTGAAAGCATCCCCCAAAATATGTTTAGCATCAGAACCATACGATAATCTCCAAAAAAAAAAAAAAAAAGGTAGAAGATAATGTTTAAATCCCCAAATCCAGTATCATCTTGTGTTCATAAATAAAAGATGTCAGAATAAATTAATAAATAGTGAATTCTAACACAATTGGGAAATGAGAGATAGCAAATGGTTTATACTTGGAAAAATTGTATCAAAGCTGCTTATTTACTGACTCAGAATTTGAAGTGTTTGCTTCTGCGGGGATTCCAACTTGCTCTCTCCAGATTAGGAGGGGTTTCTTGTAGATATCTGTACCAGTGTGGAGGAGCAAACTAAGAAAATTTCCCTGAGATGAGAGTATTCTTACAGGAATACAAATAATATCAAMATGTTTCAGTAACTCTTCAAAATATCTCTGATAATCTTCATTAGGAAATTATAACAGAAGCCAATGTTTATCCTCAGCAAATCTTGCAAAACCCTCAATGTATTGCGCATGCTGCAAACCATGGAAATTCCACCAAATATTTCCTGATGTCTAGTTCCAATATGTCTCCACAGAAAGAGGAGGTGGATGACCTCAGGCCTATAAGTTAGGAACTGRGCAAAACAGGGAGGCAGAAAGAGGCTTAGAGGAGGCAAATAAATCAGACAGTATGGATACAGAATCATTATGGATGGATGAATGTTCTAAATAATTTCAGCTGTGGACAGATTTCAGTGCCATCTGAGACCAAAGTTAATAGTTTTTCTTCTAAATAAAAAATGTGGAAGTGCATTTCCTTCTAACTCCAGCAGATGAAATCACTTCAGATAGGCTGATACTGCACTGCTTGCAGTGATATTTTTTTTTCTTTCTAACATAGTATGTTATTTAGCTATAAAGACTATTTTCCCTTGCAGAAAAGAACTCCTGGATTATTAGTCTTCATGCTTTAAAAATGAATGCGTCAGGTTTTATTTATAACAGAGCATTTGGGRACTTTCTATGTTATTTGTATTAGAATTTCTTCAGCATATGCTGTCACCAGAAAAGTATGTAGACCTGTGTTTCAAGCAAATGTGGGACATGGAATCCCACAGTAACCCCATTACTTCAYACAAAGACCAGAGGGGAAAAATTAATTAATTCCCCTTCTTAAGCTGTACAAAATGTACTGTGCTCCTCATGCACCCAAATCTGTCCAGATTGTAAACCTCTTGTTACAACATGATTGGAGTTTTTTTCTAAATGTTTATAGAAGTAATTTATTTTTGAGGAGGAYAGTGTCAAACATAAAATATGAACCAGTCAAATAATTTATCCTCCTCACATAAGATAACATAATATTGCAATTTTCCATGAAGTTTAAAAAATACCAACCAAATAAGCAAAACAAGCCAAACCAAACAAAAAAAAATCAAAACAAAACAAAAAAAACCCAAACAAAACAAAAACAAAAACAAAACAAAACAAAACACAAAACCCAACAAAAAACCAAGAACCAAACAAAGAAAAAAGCAAGGGGAAAAAAAAAGCCTGAGCTTTTGTAGCTCATGTAGGATCCCAGTTAGCATGATCAGCATTTAGACCTAAGAGATTAGACAGCCATCTAAAGAAGTAAATTGCATTCCTCACTGCCTTTTGCTGCCAACCACCAGCATAATATGACTGGATTTGGCTGGAAGGAAGCCCTCTACCTTGGATTATTGTACACCACAACTTTTCTTTTTGGAATTGTACTATAATTCTGTGGAGCCTACTTACGTCACTTCTTCACTTCCTCTATTTCTTACCTTTGTGCAATGGACCATTCAGTACTTTTCCTTGTTGTTTATCTGGTGGTGGTGATGAAATGCTGGGCTTTGGGTTCTATTTTCAGTGGGGAAAGTAGAGAGTAGAGCCTCCTTTACAGCCAACTTCCCATAAGAAGATAATCCACAATAATTCAGTTATTAAGTCCTATAACTACATAAAAGGCACATAGAGCAAACTAAGTATGCAGAGGGAATAGAAAATATAAAAGMAAAGAACTCTTGAGAGAGTTCTTTGCTCATCAGAGAGATTTATGTGCCTTTTACTTACTACTTTGTCATACACAATCATAAGTGCGCCTAAATTTTTCACTGAAACAGTTTGGAAACCACATTATAAAGATTTTAAGARCAGACAGGAAAATGTTATTTCTAGCTGGAATAAAACAGAAATGTTCACAGTTGCAGAAATAAACTCATTTTGAGTTATTGGCTCAATAGTCATATTTTATTTTTTCCTCTTGTAAATTCAGATGCAATTTATGAGAGAAGACAGAAAAGAAGAAATCTTTAAAAATCTAAATACCAGTATGGCGTCTGTTGTGGAAATGAGAAGATTTTCTTTTATTAAAAGGCAATCTGTGTATAATGTTCAATTATAAGCAATTGATTGTAAAAGTTATATTCACAGCACATAACGGAGAAACACAAACAGCTAAAGATAATCATCCTTAAAAGCAGAGGTCTGAATTACTTTACAAAGGTGTTACTATTATTCCAGGCTCCATTGTCKTCCAGACGTTAGTTTGGTTTTCAGACTCACTCTGCCACGCTCTTCCYTAACCTCCAGGGAATGCATGTGATGCTTGAGATGCATTGGAGCTGCCTTGCTGAGGCTGGCAGAGAGCTGTGGAGTTGGAAGCTGGCAAAATGCTGCAAGGTGCCCTGAGGAAAAGCACTTGTACACAGCCTCCTGTCGTATTTCCATCCCACCACTCCGATGCAAACAGTGTCCAGCATATGAGAATTGCAGTGGGGTATTTCTGTAGTGCTGATATGGGACACAGGCACCTAAATAATACGGTAGCCCCAATGTCTGCCTACTGTAGCATTAAAATCCGAAACASTGTTTTGTATTTAGTGGTAAGCACAGTCTTGGCAAAAGACCAAGAGTCTTGCCAGGATGGCTGATAAAAATCACTCAGTGACTGCCTTCTGTTCAGTGGTGTCAACTTGTAAATCTTTCATTGCATAAAGAGACCTCTTTTTCCTTTATGCAGGCTTCATCCACAGAATGTGTGGGCAGTGCAATGTTCCCTAACTTCAGAAGTTAATATCTGGGTTCTAGTTTGAGCCAGTATCAGTAAGATGTCACTAATTAAAGTGAAAAGTCAAGTTTCTCAAGGACTGTAGAGAAAAAATCATGTCTGGTTCAGCTGTATTTCTCTTACATAACCTGCTCATGTCTAACCAAAGTTCTTAGTCCTTTCAGAAATATCCCTTCCCACTCATTCTCTGGAAACAAAAGCAGCAGTAAGCTACTTTGCACTGATTTTATTTAAACAATAAAACTAATTAGGTCCTACCTTTCTGTGGGGGCAAAACCCAGAAGTTGTTGCAGTGGGACTCTTGCTTTTGTGTCAGCTCCTCCTTTTCACTAAGGAGGTAACAAGTGACTGGTGTTTATCTTGAGGAACTTTTCCTTCAGAAAAGAAAATAATCCTTTATATGACAGGTTTTGTGCAAAAAAACCTATCTTCTATCCATCCTTATAAACACCCATATATTCTAACAAACTCATCAGCAGTTTTCTGTAATCAGAAAAATACTGTTTCATAGGACTCAGCAATTGAAAGACCGTAAATGCCTGGCTATACTCTAAATTTGGAATGCTTTTTTATGGATATTTGCAATGAGTTTTTACATATCCTTTGTTTTTCACAATAGCTTGGATGTTTCCAGAGCCAGAAGGGTGACACTGTTCAAGTCAGCTGTGGAAATCYATCTGCAAAGGAAAGAAAGTTAAACATATTAATTATTAAATGCTTTCAGCTTGGTTCTTCTTAAAAAATTTAAAGGTAATGTAGGCCGTCTAGACCTGACAAAATAAGAAATGGCCTTCAAACAAAATGCTAGCTGAACTAGAAACAGACTAGAAATAGAAAATTTTCCTTATAGGGGGGAAGTTCAGAGGAGTGTTGATTTCTTCACACCTCTCTGGAACAAGYTGTATTTCTGTATAGCTGCAGATAATCTGTATGGACAAAGTCTACATAGATGTCTGTCAAAGACATCTGTTAGACAAATGGAGCAAATCATTCTTTGAGAAACTGTATTTTATATTCCCTTTGGAAATTCTCTTGGACTTACTGATGTAAAAATTGAGGAAATAAAAACCAATTGGTTCTCCCTTCTAATTCTGTGTTGTAGGGACATTTCTTTGTCTGTGTTATTATTTATATTGTTGGCTGTCTAAGCCCCAGTGATCAAGAGAGAAAGACAAGAGAAGTACTCTAAAATACTAGCTCCACATTAGTGTTCCTAAATTATGTTGTTCCTTTCTCTTTTGGCATTTGTCATGGTTCAACCCCAGCCAACTCCTCACTCACTCTTTCCCAGTGGGATCAGGGAGAGAATCAGAAGTGTGAAAGTGGGAAAACTCATGGCTTAACACAAAACACAGCTTAATAGGTAAAGAAAAAGCTGTGCAAACAAGCAATGCAAAAAAACAAAAAAAACGAAACAAAAGGCTTAAACATTCCTGTATTATCAACACTGGATTTGTTTCCAGCTCAAATCCAAAACACAGGCCCACATACTAGCTGTTCTGAAGAAAATTAATTTTATCTCAGTCAAAATCAGCAGAGCACCACAAAAAAATCAAAACCAAACAAACAAAAACCACAAACAAAAACCACAAACAAAACAAAACAGAACAAAAAAACAAGTAGGTTCCAAACAGAATTCTTTTACATTATAATGCAAATTCTGTTTTTGTTAATAAGCACAAATCAAAATAGAAAAAGAGATTAGTCTACTAGCATTTCTTTATGCTTCATTTTTGTGTGATGCCCCAGAAGTAAGCTGGACTTTTAACAAAAAATAGGAAAAACTTGTTGCACCTTTYAGATGGCCAGCATAAAGGAAGTGATGGAATGGTGAGGCTAACATGAAACTTGCTGCTTTCCCTTTAAAAAAATTTCTTTCGATCCACTCACTTTGTCAACTCTGGTTGAGAGCAAGATTGTAAATGCACAAAAAATGCTAATTGCACATTTAAAGCTGAWACATGATACACTAAGGATTCAAGAYAGTGTAGATCCTAAGTGGTAGATTCCCAGTAATGAAATTTTCTCAATTACAATTTTTCTTGTACACATTTTTATTGCACACCTTTCAGGTGTCTGTTTATTATCTGCTTAGTTCCACTCTTACCTGTGCATATTTGTGTTCATCACTTTCCAGAGTATTTTTTGGTAAACAAGATTATTTTTCTAGAAAAAAAATGCAAGTGAATAGAAGAATACAATGAAGCTTTTCTCATTCTTGCATATGAAAAAAAAAGCTGATTAATACTTTATAAGTCATATCCAGTGTATGCTGGTATCTCCAGTGGGTTGGAAAATCCTGCCACTCACTGCTCCTCAATTCTGTGTTTGGGAGCAGAGGATCCTAATGAGAGTAATCCAATTTAGCAAGGTTACACATGCAGTGTCCAACTGTGCCTTCAAGCATAAAAGGCAATAGTTTCTATGGACTTCTTATGGAGATGTTAACTGCCAGGGAATCTGTGCACCTTTTTAATCTTTTTTTAAAATCCAGCCTAGACAATTAAGACTATGCTCTCTTTTCAAAAAAGTGTTAGCACACTTTGAAGCACCTTTAATTAATTTTATTTGCATGCCTATTTGCAACATCTGCTAAGGAGAGAATTCAGTCTCTTATGTGAGTGTACAGAMTGTTGAAAATACTACTATTATACAGTGAAATGTTTGAAAAGGCAAAGTTTTTCTGCAGTCCTTGTACAAGAATGCATACATAGCTACCATTTATCTCAAAATACATACATGGAGAGTAAATTCTCTCCGAGCCTTTCTGGTTCTGTGAACCTTTCACAAGTTGCTCTTGTGAAATTTGTATAGCATATAGACTCTAAGTTCCTTCCTATATTTGTATGAATAAAACTAGTTTTGTGCTTGAGTGTTTCTGTAATAAATACCAGTATAATGGAAACAATGACTTAGGAGTGTCTGGATGATGTCAGTCATATGGTTTAGATTTAAGTAGTCCTACAAGTAATGGAGAGATTATATTTGAGAGTCCCTTCCAAGTGGAGATATTCTATGGTTCTGTAATTCTGTGAATACACCAATGTGAGGTACAGAATTATGCAGGAGAAAAGAGCATTTATCTTGGTTATGCCATGTTTCTGTTTCTCTCTGCCATRTCCACACTGAACTAGGAGAAAGGAGCTGGAGAGAAGCTGTAGAATAAGTTTGGGGCTATCCTGTGGCATCCCTTTTATTCAGTGTTGTGTGATGCATTTTTTGTCATGCAGTTAAGGCAATTTGTGCACACACACATACACACAAGTAAACTAATCAAGGTCAGTCTCGACACCATAAAGTTTTCACCGAAAAACATTTGTCTTGCTAAAGTAGTTTGCTTGTTACCTTATCACAGGTCAGGTGGTCAATAACCTGGACACTTAAAAACTTTCAAGGCCTTTAATAGCCACTTGCAAGGCATCTTCAAGTGCCTTACTCATCTGAGTGTTCAAGCAACTCCAAARCATTTGGATGGCCTCTTTCAAAGGCAAAATATTCCATGAACTAAAGGATCCTCTCACAGACCAGGAAGACACTCAGTGGCCCAGAAGTTCCAGTCTATTTTGGTGAATTACATTCTTGTTGTGAAGGCAAAGTGTACCTTGTATGGTACATTCTGCCAGCAGCTTTCTTCCTGAAGTGGGAAACAAATGCAAAGGTTCCTGCAAACTGAATGTGTCATGGTAATATGGCATGAAGAAAGAAGCAGTCTCCTAAGTAGCCACATATGAAGCTATTTTGTTTTATGCAATTTACAGATTTTACTCTTAAAATCCACCCCGGAAGCATCCTGCTCCTGCATGAGAAGTATTCCTATTTTCCACACGGTTTTAAATTTCTCAATGGATGCAATCTGAATTGCATTCTCTGATCTGAAGAGGCTTTACGAGCCACAATTTTACTATTAAGATTGGATGTGAATATTTACACATTAGCAGGCTTYTTTCAGACTCTTCCATGCAAATTTTAATTTATTTTCTGTCAATAATGACAGATTTTTGTTCATTTTCAACAAGTCAGTGTTTACAAGTCACATAATTGTYTAGGTGTTTGACTGAGGAGCCTGAGGCCTGACAGATAGAAATAGTGTTACATTGGTGGACGTGATGTCTGTAAATCATAACTCCCATAAGAAATGGGGTTTAAGGCACAAACTTTAGAAGTTTAGCTATTGTCCTATTCACTCATCAACGCAAGTTGCTGAAGGGGACCTGGACAAACTGAAAATCTGCTTTCCTTCCAAACTGCAGCTACAAAGGGATGTATAATTACAGGAGTTCTGAGCTGTGTTGCTCCTCCTACGTATTTTCCAATGCCGATTGAAATTGAAGGGAGTACACATTSAACTTCAATAAGCTTTAGGTTTGGCCTTTGGTTATCATCATTTTGTTGTTGTTCTGAAACCATGTAATCAGCTGTGGGATGAATGGTATGCTGTCGTAAATTCTTCTTAATTGCATTTATAAAAAGAAAGAAGTTTCTAATGAAGAATTTCCTTTTCACTASAATCTCATAATTAGAATTTCTGTGGTGTTTTATTTAGATTCCAAGTTTAGTTGAAAATAACCTTTTAAAATGTTTATGTTGCTGGAAGTTCATGTACATATGCTGCAGAGTATTTAACATAAAGACATATCTGTGTATAAGTAATTTGCTTTTCTTTGCAGATTCTTTCAATTTTTTTAGAAAGTTAAGACTTATTAAGCATCATAGTATGGTTTTTTAGGTATCTCCACATAACTGCCCCCAGACCCTTCAGAATTGCATAAATATTTTCAGGACTCTGTTCAGGAGGGTGCTGCTGATACAGAAAGGCTCAATGAATTTGGAGACTGGATAACATGAAGAGAACAGAACAGTTCAGGGTTTCTAAGAACTTATGCACCATCTCAAACCTAGGAAGCTGTAAATGTGAGGGTGCTGGGACACCATCACCCCTCACCGCTGTTCGTGTGCCTTTGCCCTCTYCCAGTCACACCCTTGCACAGGCACTACCTTTAGAAGATGTGGGAGAAAGGATGCTTTGGTCTGACTGTCTGTTCTTATGTTTTTCATATCTGTGTGCACATTAACATGGTGCCCACACAGTTTGTAACGCCAATCTGTGATTTCATAGAAAATTCCCACTTTTCAGTTGCCATCCTTTAAATTTGACATGTTCTGTATCACAGGAATCTCAGGGTGTTGTAGAACTTGTAGAGTGTGTGCTCACATTGGTGTTAYTCAAAGATGCCTGCTCAAGGTGCAGAGTAGGAAAAGAGTGCATAGTCAAGCTGATTATTCAGCACAAACATATTATTTTGATATTTTAAATGGCKTTTTAATGCCAATTAACATAGTGCAACATGAATTAATTGAGCAATTTATTTGAGATATGTGGTAGCAGATTTGAGTTATGGTAAAAATAACTTACTTCAGGAAAACTGGGGAAAAAAAATAAAAAAAAGTCCTTAAAGTGTTTAAATTTATTTATTTATTTATTTATTTATTTATCCTCTCTGCAAGTGCTTCTCAAACTCTCTTTTTGCTGCTTTGTGTTTTTAACCTGTCAGAGCTTACAGTCCTTCCTGTTACTCTTCCTCAAAAATTAATTTGGCTTTTTAAAGATGCCCTCTTATTTCTGGCATCCTCTTTTATCCCATAGTGCCATGCAGACATTTCTCAGCTTTATCCTAATGAAGGCTTTTGCTCTTTTCTTTTCCTCATCAAGGAAGCTAAATGAAAGTATACTTTYGCCACCTTTTGAAAGTGTCTCACTACCAACATTTTGAATAATGTCTTGAGGACAGCTTTTTCTRTATCGTTCTGTCTCAGCCTCAGACTTTGTTTTCATAGGAGCTGAATCTAATTCAAGGTAGACGCACTTTTCTACTGTTATCACATTTCTTGACCTCCTAAACTCACACTCTAAAAAAAGTCATAATCACTTTTCCGATCTTGGTAAGACAGAAATAAGATGGCAGATGTTAAAAAAAGTTACTTTGCTTATCTTAATTTTACAGAAAAAGAATTAATGTTACAACCATTTATCTCACTCCTAATAGTTTAAATTCTAAATTWAAAAAAAAATAGATTTCAGGACACAATTCATTCCACCTATCTAGGTATCATCAATTCACTAAGCTGAACAGGTAGTATCTGGAGAAATGTAAGTAGACTCTGAATTCTCCTTTTAACAATTTCTGTGTTCTTCATTCATGAAACATTAAATCCATGTTACTGCCGGTTCTATGATTTTTCCTGAACAGCAGTCTCACACTGGTCTGACTTTGCTCCATGTGTTCCCATCCTTGTGCACAGCAATACAGCAGAGCTAACTCATCCGTGAACACTGATTTACCAACTTGTGTGCTGCTACTGATGATCACTTCTGGTTAATGTAAGMTTCTTCACATCCATGAGTTTCTCAGCCATTAAGTCCTTCATTGTAGAATACAATGCAGAACTAACCAAGAGGTTTGAATCTAGCCTGCAGGATTATAGTGAAGGCATCTTGTAAGCAGGAACACCTGGAAAGGGCACGCTCTGGCAGCTGTGCCAGACAGGCTGTACTGGCACGGGAATGGTSTGGGAATGACACTGAAGAAAGAAACTCAAGAAGCTGTACAATTACGATAAGTTAGCTAGGGCTCAGATGTGAATAAAATCATCAATATTATTTTTTAACCACATACATTTTTATTAAAATAGTGTTTAATTCTTATGGCAAACTTACAGGTTCACACTCTAGATTTATCTATTYTCATCCCTCTCCTCAAAAATGTCAAAGCGCATGCAATCCTCCTGGCCTCTATTGCCTGATTGCAATTTAATAAACCTCAGCAATCTCTGTTATTGAAAYCTATTAAAGCTCCTAGTGTGGCTGCATTGATCCTTTTTTAATCACAGTCTTCCAGGAGGTTTGTAGACCTTGTGCATAAGGCATAAGTAGAAGTTCTACTGTGTGATTAGTTGTACATTTCACAGCAACCTCTTGTGTCTCTACTGTCACCATTCCTATCTTGAGTAAATTTTTGCATGCTGTTTACCTTTCAATTTTAAGGATTATGGAAAAGGATTTATTTGCCGGACTAATTTCCTTTCCTTATCTATGGCATGCAGTTGCTGTGTGAAGCAGTCGTTCATATCCTATGTACAAGTCTACTTTTCAAAGAAAGGGGACGTGAAATGATTAGGGCTCTTAAAAAATTTAAATTTGGTATGGCTGAACTTCGTTAATTTTCAGGATGGAAAACGTGAATGGACATAAATATACAGTCAGTACACTGCCCCTGTCAAAATGTCAACCTTTCTTGTTTTTATCAAGACACTCTTTAAATATATACGGTTGCTGAAACCCAAGCCAAACCAAGCCAAACCCAAAAATGTTCCTATGCCAAAGATTGCTTGTTTGTCTTCAAGTATTCATCCCCAGACTCTGAAGGTGTGAAAACACCCGGTTCCTCACTGTAAAAACTGTCAGCTTCATCAGTAGGAACAGATTTGTTCTTCAACACTGGACATTATCAGTTAGAGTCTGCTTCAAACCTAAGTGGAAAATTTATGTTCATGGGCATTGGTCCTCAGGAGAGACACAAAACACATGGATATGTGCTGGAGTAGCAGCACAGAAAACATGAGTGATCCAGGGGATCACTTCTGGAGTGTTCTGAGGACAACTTGATGACAGAACTAGTCAAAGATAATATGAATGAACAAGTTGTTCCTGACAAAGACACAAAAAAAAAAGTTCGCAAGAGGTGAAAGAAGGGTCAGGTGGTCCAGGAGGAATTCAGAGGCACACTCTGAGCATGCTGGGACAGGGTTAGGAAAGATGGAGTCCATTTGGAACTCCATTTGAATCTGGTGAAGAATTTGGAAGGTAACAAGACTTTTATGAGTATATCTGCAAAAAGGAAGAAAAACTGTGGGCCCACTAGTGAACAGGGCAGAGAATATGATGCCAGAGGAGCTGGGAAAAATGTATTTGCTGTTTCCTTTGCTTTGATTTTTACTGGTAAGACTTGCTGTAAGGAATCCATGCCCACACAGACCAGTGGGAGAGACCAGAGAAGTTCAGAAGAATTACCTCAGCAGATGGGGATCAAGTTAGGAAGCATTTAAACACATGGACACACACAGGTTCAGGGACACTGAAGGGCAGAGAGAGCTGTCTGATAGCGCTGTGAGAATTACTCATGGGGAGCCYTGGGCAAGCTGCTGACCCTGCTCTGAGCCTGCATACTCTGCACTCAGTCACTGCTTAATTATAGCAGTAAGTGAGCATTTTGCAGAATTAAACTTCATCCAAAAATAATGACAAAAATGATTCTGAGCAGAACCTTAGTGATCATTTAGTTCCCATGGGCAGGGATACTGTTCACTAGACCAKGTTGCTCAGAGCCCTGTCCAGCCTGGCCATGAACATTTTCAGGGATGGGACATCCACAGTTTCTCTGTGCAACCAGCTAATATCTAATCCCACTTGTCTTACCTCAACATGACCTTGTAAAAAGGGAAAAAAAAAAAAAAAAAAAAAAAAAAAAAAAAAAAAAAAAAAAAAAAAAAAAGGAGATTAGCTAATTCCTTATTCTGAAAGAAAAAACCTCACAAGAGTTTTGACATTTCATCATCACATTTGTGGTCATGGTAATGATTTATGCACTGTTTTAATACGACCAGCTAAGAATCCACAGAGTTTAAAAAAAAAAAAAAAAAAAAAAAAAAAAAGGGTTTTTTATTATTATTGACTGAGCAAATTATCAAAAAACTTGACCAGCTGATCAGACATATCAATTCATCTTTAAGAAATTAAGCTATCCCATGTATGTTTTTGTCAATTCTAATGAAATATATTAGTTTCATATTATTCCCCACATATTGAAACATATGCTTACAGGTATTTCAAAAGCAGTTGTATTGAACGTCATCCTAAATGCTAAAAAATAAAAGTTGATGATGCAGTACTACTGTCACATGAAAATGGGGCATTTACTCATTTACTCAACCCTCATTAGTATGTGATCATGTATCAGTGACCCAGGAAAGCCACAGCCCCYRTGCCAACCAGTCTGTCCGTGTCCTGTTATGGGGCCCCTTCAGTGAGGGTGGCTCAGGGTCACACACCACAGACAGACCCCACTGCCACCCCAGATCTGCACACCTTCACCCACTGCTGGTGACTGCAGCAYCCTTCAAAGACTCACACTGACACTTCATGGAATAACACTCTATTAACAGGATTGTGACAGGTRAAGGTTTGAGGATTGCTGGAATTGTATTCCAAACTGCAAAAATGTATTCCAAGCATTATACTAATTCAATGCAATATGCTAGAACTGGCTCTAATCCCCAGTAAAAGCTAGCTGGAGTTAATGATTCTGTGTGAAAAGAGCACAATTCTTACCCAACAGGCATCCCTGTGGGGGAGACGGATTTAACTTGTCAGCTGATCCCAGAAGTTACACTGGGTCTTCCCTAATTTCTTCCCATTCTTCCCTCACTCCGACACTATTTATTTATGTTCAGGTGGAGCTCGAGTGACCAAGTTATAAATCTTACTCAATGAGGGGTGGCTGTACCTTGAGGGCAGCTATCCCAGGACACCACCTGAGATAATCCTGGGATGGGGACTCTGAAGCTGCTGTGAGATTACCAGCTGGGAAATACAGGGATTTCCCTCTGGAAGGGCTGTGAGAAAGCCTGTCCTTGGCATCCCCACGCTGCCCCACCCTCCATTTAGAATCCCTAAGGCTGTGTCTGGGAGGTCAGGTATGCTGACTGYATTCCACCTGGGAGCAGCAACTGTATTTTCCCCTACAATTTCCATCCCCCCAGTCATTTTCCCACAGTGTTGCTTGAGAAAGGTCTTCTTCCTTCTTTAATTGGAGTTGCTTAGTGGCAACTAAGCCATATATTCTATAAAATATTTCAATTAAATACAGATGTTGCTTTGCTGAGTTGGTCTTTTTAACTGAGATGAACAAGGAAAAGTAGCACCAAAGCAGACAAATGGATTCTGAAACTCATACTAATAGCTTAATTGTATTCTATGCGTCATTGTGTCTAGCTCTTATCATGTAGCATTGTTCAAGGCTGCTTCATAAAAACTGTTAGACAGGACCAATATTTGAAAGTGCTCTTTGAAAACTTTTAACTTTCAGGGTAATTTTTTTAGCATTACTGAAACAGTGCAAAGGAAAAGATCTTCATTTGTAGTGTAGAGGATAACTATAGACAAGAGATGGAGCTGTAACTTCTTAATATTGGTACAAAAGACTGATTTTCCAGTTTTTAATTTACAATTGCTTGACATTCCTTAATCAACACCAGGGGAAACACATCAAATGAGCTTGCTTGATAGTTTAAATTAATGCATGTAAACTTCACAGAATTTTATGTAGCATCACACTTGCATGGCATGGCATCTGTTCTTGCTTTTAACTCTCATAAGTATTTGTACRTCATGGCTCTTGAGCCATTGCTGTCTGAAAAAACAACCTTCTACATGAGTAGTTCTGGTTGATGGGCATATGTTAGGTTATATTTTTAATGCTCCACAAATCAATTTCCATGGAAAACTACTGGATATCAGAGGAATACATTGTTTAATCAGTTACAATAAACCTTCCTTTGAGAATATGAAGAATAGAAGTTGAATAATTATGTTCTACAGTTGTCAAACATGAAGCAGTGTGTAACCTTTTAACCACTGTAAATATACTTACAAGTTGACTATAGCTGACTAATAACAAAGCCAAATAAAATTATGTTCAAATATGCCCTTTCTGATGTCTCTCCATGCTTTTTGGCAGGCTTTTTAGAAAGGATGAACTTTTCTTTATAGGTACAGGTGTCTATTTCAGTCATGCTGGGAYAGCACAGGACATACATATAAAGTAGCTACATTCCCAATATTTCTAGTTGCAATGTAGTGTCATCATCTAGTAAATCAATCACCCAAGCACCTTCTCTTATATACCATGAGAGTTATTATTTATTTGCACATTTTTGTAACAAAATATCAGAGGATATAATTAATACTGGTGGCTCTTAAGGTATTTAATTTCTACTGCACATTTTCTGCTTTTCATGGAGATCTGAAAGAGACTCAGGGCAGACTCAAGTTTTTACTGTATTATTTATATTGGAAAGTTTTGTTGGTGTAAATGACATTTCATTACATAAAACATAGTACTAAATTGTAGAGAATAATGTTCTATAATATGACAAGAAAAAGAATTCGAGTGAATGGTTTATATGCTCATAATGATGTTTTGTTATGAAATCCTTGCCATAAAAGAATTATCTGTGCCTACCTAAGACTTCAATACTTCTGAATTGCATAAACTATGACCATAAAAACAAGTGACTAAAATTAAATTTGGCTTATGCAGAAAAGTAGGCCTCGGGTTGCCCTAATACATATTGGAAAAAAGAGCAAAAATTCTGACCCTRTGGACTATTATGCTGCACCTATAGGCCATCGTTCCAGGCAACAAAAGGGAGTCATAGAGTAGCTATTTCCCATCTGTCAAGAAATGAGGGAGGAAACAACAGGCCACAGAAGACCCCAGCTGACCAGCTGGGGACACATGCAGAGTAAACATCCCTCTCACTTGCTCTCACTGCAAAACTTGTGCCATGCCCATATCACTTAATTTCTGCTATTTTTCTGTCACAGAATCACAGAATATCCTAAGTTGGAGGGGACCCACAAGGTTCTTTAAGCCTGACTCTTGAGTGAGTAGCCTGTGCAGCGATCAGCCCACAACCTTGGTGGTTTTAGCATCATGCATTAATCAACTGAGTTCATCTCAGGGCATGTCATCATTAGAATTCATAAAGTGCAGGTAACGTCTGGGTTGAAGTCCTTGAGATCCATGTCTTGGGCTTACAGAAGAAATTCATGCTGCTGCATTTTATGGAGGTGTTGAATTTCACTTTAATCTTGTTGCATAGCCCTCCGCCAGATACCTCTCCACTGGAGATCACCCATGAGCAGAGCCCCCAAAGTCCTAAAGTGAGTCTAGAAATACAGAATTCAGACAGTGCCAGACTACCACCATTGCATCTCTGAAGTCAAGAACATCTTCCCTTAGCAGATAGCTCATGGAAAGGCTCCAYTATGAACTTGTCGGCTTTTTTTGCTTTCCTGGCTTGCAATCTAAAGGAGTAGGTTCTGCTCAGAAAACAGGTCATAGAGGTTGCAGTGGTTACCACTTGAATTCTTAGCAGTGTACTGAAGAGTTATTGAAGTGACTGTATCTCTCTGGGCTCAGTCTCTTTCCAGAGTAGGTAATGCATTTATTTGACAACAAAATGCTAGGGCAGTCACTGMTATTTGTTTTGGAATAATCTCATGAACTATGATCCTACTGTTCGCATGTTGTACTTGGAAATTGCCTACTGTGTTAATCCATTATATAAATAATATACTACAACTCTCAAGTCAAATGCGAAAAGAAAATGTGTAACAGAATGGCAATTTTGGTAATGCTCAGTGTAGTGGAAGCAGGTCCTTTTCCATAGATAAGAGAGAGGAAAAAAAACAGGTTGTGTGTGCCCAAAGCAGTCCAGATGGAACCCCAGTAGGAGGCATATTAGTGTAAATACAAGTTTTGTATATTTTAGGCAATGTGTGCTTCACATTCCTGTTATGTTTTATTGCTTTTCTAATTGTGACATGTTAACATTCAATTATTAAGTCTTCAGAGTTTTTTTTTTTTCAATTTTCAGTGTTTGCTATAAAGTGCTTCTATGTTTTCCTTGTATTAAAAATAGATTTTTTTTAAATGGCAAGATGGGCTCCAAACCACAACATAATGCTTTTGCTTTCCTGTGTGCTTCAATATAGTCAAAATATTATATGTTATGCCAAATAAAATACCACAGGTAGCAAACCATCTTATCTTGCTACATTCTTCAAAGTAATTTATGTAAGCTGTGCTGTAACAACTTTCTAGAGCTCAAAATATAAATCTAGGTTGTCATGGATACACGCATGAGAAGACTTTCTTTATAAATATGTTAGGAGTCTGCCAATTTATTTTTAGTAGAATTTAAAAAAAAAAATAGATGTAGTGCGTAAGTAGGGCCGTTATTGGTTATTCTGATTGCACTTGAATACATTTCTTTTTCTTCCTCTTCATTATTTAAAATGTCTTTTAACAAGGAGGTTTATGTGCATGTCAGAATAGCTRATAAGGGCCCTGAGCTTTTTCTCTCACCTGTTTTACCCTGCTTTGTACCAAGTATGTCTGAAGTGGAATTCATATGTTGCTTGCCACCAGCTAGAAAGTTAGAGGTTTTTTACCTAGCGCAAGGTTAAGCAGTGCTTTCAGGACTGAAAAAAATTCAGCTAGCATTTTTCTCTCACATTAGTTAAAATAAATACAGTAATTATGACATATAGCTGGATAAGTTAAATAATTAATTGAACTTTCAAGTCAGGAGATACCTTCTGGTATCGCATGTTCCATTTTGCTTCCTGTTCTCTGCTGCATCATTAGTGCAAGAGGCAATGCCCTCAAATCTGATTTTCTGTCACTGGTCATTATAAAACAGAAAGTTACAAGCCTCTGATAAAAAAATGATAAGAGAAGACAACAATTAAAAAAGGAAAAATAGATTGCTGAGAGTAATTCATAATCATAAAAGTATATTAAACAAATTATTCTTTTAACACATTTTGTCTGTAGGTTTTGATAAAAAAAGAAAATAGATAAGATGCTAGTTCAGAGATGTGAAACTTTGTGTGTATTAATATAAAGTAAAACAAATAACCCAAGCCATTAAAGAGGATAAATGGAGGATTTCCATAGAACAAATACAAAATATTATGAATTATCTAAAATGTCACCATTTTTCCAAGAGTACATAAATGTTTATATCTCCTGCTTGTTGTATAAACTTTGGTAAAAAAAACAGATTGTATTCAGAATTTGTGCAATCCTTTTCACAGAAATACTGTTAACTTAAAAATTCCTAAAAGTTCCATATATGAAAATATATATGAAATATGAAAATCTCAAGTGCTGACTTTTTGAAAGATTGTATCAGACATCAAATAATTTTGAAAAATGGTTATCAAAGATGTTGATGTGAWCACCTGTTCATTATTATTTTCCAGAAGCTTTTCTCCCAAGAACTTMTAACTTGTTTATGTCTGTCAAGCTTCAACAGACAGTTTTCAGTTTCTTCTCTTCCAAATTACGTTAGTGGCTGTGGTAAAATGATATGTAAATCATAGCCATAGGTGGGTTTCCATCTTCCATTAAGAATGAGAAAATCTTTGTTATGAATCTGAAAAATAATTCATTACTTGTRTCCTCAATATAACAGATACTTTATACATAACACAATAGAGGCACCAAATTTAGTGCCAACAAAACAGGAAGAATCTGTTCGTTTGCTTTCTGGGACTAAGCCAGAGGCTTAAATCACAGAGCCAAAATTTCTGACCTAGCATATTAAGGAAGAGCTAAAAACATGAAGAGATGGTGAAATCACACAATTGTGAAAAAATCTGTTATTTGTCAAGGCTAGCAGGACAACCATTGTTTGATAAAATAGAGTATGGGATTACTACATAAGGAAATTGCTGTGTCTCAAATTTCTTTTTCAGATTCTAGTACTGAAGAGACTAAAATACAAAATACATGTGCTGTCTTGGCTTGTGATTTCAAAATCTTATTAATACGGATTTGTAAATACTAGTAGAATTAGTAAAGTACAGATCAAGGGAACTCAAGTATCAGAGCACCTTCAAAATAACACGCATGCTATGCCTGTTGGATACAGGCAGAACAGAACAGTCTCTGATGGGGACATTGACCTGGCAAAGATTTACTAGGTAAGCCAAAAAAACTCCTCCAGAAAAGCCTTCCAGCAGCTTTATATTGCCGGTGGAATCCATCCATTAAGTATTGGAATGAGTGGCAAGGATTTTGCAGCAGTCATAGACGAGCCATGAGCAGAGTGCAGTGTTAGTGCACGATTGAGGGCTGTTGCAAAGACCAGTTGTGTAACTGAGTGGTGTCTTTTGAGCAAGGAACTAAGCTACACTTTATATCTGAGCAGGAAAAGGGTCCAAATCCTGTTACAACAAAAGGGATTTTTTAAAAAATCAGCCCCAGGAAGTGGTTTGGCAGATGCAAGCTGAGATTACAGCTTATTTGATACAATTGATGCTTTTTTTACTGTTGCCCTCATCTGGCACTTTTTGTGTCACCCATCTGTTGTGTCTGACTAGGAAACCAGATGACTGCCTCCAGAGGCATTGACTGCTCTTTCTACAGCTTTGGTCAGTGATCAGTCTAAAAGCCCCCAAGCTTTGTTATTTTTTCCAGTGTGACACTGAATGCAAATGCATAATAATTGCAGCAGACTATGGAAAACATCTGTATTGCACCAATCCAGAGTTTGTTGCTGTCCAGATGTGTTTATAATTGTTTCAGTGAAAATATAGATGTAAAACTGCAGATATTTGTAAATCCAGGATATAACAAGAAAATGTGTAGACTTGGTATGTGGCTWTAGAAATAAATCAAAACCCACGAAGTGCTGAAAATAGACCAAATTAAAATTATCAGTTTGAAAGTGTATTTTAAAGTAGACCACTGGAGTAATTTGTATTTATTTGAGAACCTAAGTGTGGTTTTGAATAATGAGGTTTTGAGTAATACCGCTTTTCCAGTATCTTTGTCCAGATTTTGCCATTCTTTATTTGTCCAATTCCATTAAGATCTCAACATTACACAATTTCTTGTGCTATTCTGTGAAAGAAAATCGCAAAWTGCTCAGGAGATGCAGAGGATCAACAAATCTGTTATTTGTCTTCCCACTGCCGAGTAGAWGATATTGCTGCTCAAAATGCATGTGGAAAAATTACTTGCAACTCTAGTCGAGTCAYGCTTTTTTCATTGAGACCAAAACTTCTATGAAGAATTTCCTAGTGRAAGTTCAAGTTCACAGTTAGTTAATTCATAGTACCTGTGTAATAAGCATACTTGTAGCTCTTTACCAAGTTGTTCTGCTGTTGTTTGCTGGCACTACACCTGTTTGTGTTACATTGACCTRACAATTTTCCTTGCAGCTGCTTCTGTGGTGCTGCCTGCTGTATCTCTTTCTTCTGGGCCATCAGCCACTGAGGTGTTTCCTCACCAGTGTGAGGGTGCCCCTCTRTGGTCTTTTCAGTTTTGGTGGCTGAAGCATTGACTGATGGAGACCCTTCACCAAAAGGGCTTGGTGGCCAGATTATATCCTCAAACTAGTATGAACAATGGAACACAGCTAACTGAGTAACTGGGGAAAGTTCTGAAGGCAGTGTGGGACTAGCTGTCTGCCCTGATGTGTGTTGAACCCTGCAAAATACAGTGGGAAAGAATACTCAGGAAAGCAGACACGTCAGTAATGAAACACTAAATGTGTTCAACACAAATGGTTGCAGGAGGCTTCATCCTCAGAAAAGTGTCTGCTCTAGGGTAAGGCCTTTTGCCTTTGAGAGGTGAGGTATGCAGAAATGCAGAACCTGTGGCAAGTATCATTTGGTTACCTTGGGCTTTTTTATAACCCCATTGCAGAAGGCATTAGAGATTTTTGTAATTCATGGCTGCTTTCAAAGGGTTTTTTCCTGTTCTGAAGCACTATTAACCAAAGTGAAGAAGTTGCTCGTTGCATACTGTGTCTAGGTGAGTCAAGTGAAGAGAGAAAAAGGWGTGCAAGAGAGTTGTTCTGTGTTCTGTAGGATCTTTGCTGAAATGCATAACAGTCAGTGAATTGCTCTTGTTCATGAAGTATTATATTTTTGTATATTTTCTTTAGCAAAATAATTAAGACTAGAAAACACTGCACCACAATCACTCAGTAAAATTGATACCTGAATAGTAAATTAAAAAGACAGTTAGGTTACAGGTAAAAATTGAGAAAGTATTTACACAAAGCTAAACAGCACAGATAAGAACATGATGGCTAAGATGGAAAGAAACTTTYAGCATAAACATAAATCTGAATGTATGAGCAGTCTTATTTCTGTCATATGCTGCAGAGGTTAAAGAACTGACAGCTTGCCTACACTTGAGATTCTATTTAAACTAAGATAGATAGCAGCTTAAAATGCAGTATTTGTACCTAAGTAACAATCAACCATGGAAATTTCTAGTCCCAAAATAAACTTGTTATATGCCTATGTGTCTTAGTCTCCTTCAGAGATAAACTCTAAAAGGCTTCAACCTGCAATTAAAGAGGAATGTCTGGTGTAATACACCATCCAAAGATAACAGCTTCAATATTAAAGGGTAGGTAGATTTACAAGTACTTGGAGAACAGCTGAAKGTAAAGTGGTGCAAATTATCATGACTTTCTGCCAATAGCTGCAGAAGTGAAACCACAAATAATGGTGAAGGCTYCTTGTGACCTTTCATCTCAAACTCACATTTTCTGTGTCCACAGCCTGACTTTGAGACTCCTCCACTTGCGTATGTTGGAGAGAGTATGCTCTCTGGGAGCAACCAGAAAACAGGTCTCCAGAAGAATACTTCTGACAGGGGTGCATTGGGTGTGGGGCACTGCCCAGTTCACCTTCTCTGTCACAAGTCTGCTTCCTCTGGTTCTCTGTAGTAGTGTGTGCTATGATACCTCTGAGATCTCTTGGGGTAGCCCAGCTAGGTGTTTTTCTAGGCAAAAGCCAGATGCAAATCAATTAAAGGTAATCTCAATGTAGTAGACATATAAAAAAATCGTATTTGATATTCATCACATCCCTGTAAAACTTGGGATAAAAGAAAGACAACCCTTTATTTTGGCTCTTCAGTCAGTTGCCAAAAGACATGATTTGTAGCTACATACAATAATATTTATATATGTGCTTCAAATCTACAGAGTTTTTATCTATAACAATTAACATGTTAACTTATTAATTAACATTTAATAAGTATAAAGACGTTACATTACATTAGTATGTGTGTGTGTATCTGGGAGAGAGAATTATGAGCAGGTGGCAAAAGACCTGGGAAATACTGTAGCAGAGATAACAGCAGAAAATCCACCTCAGACATGTAATGAATAAAAGAAGTGGGAGCAGTGAATTAGTTTTTTAATTTAATTATCAGTTGAATTAAGTCTTAATAAGATTTGTGTCCCTTAAGATGTTATGGCAGGCATAAAATTAAGTATATTTTATCCAAACTTTATCRCATAAACTTATCTTTCCCTCCTCTGATTTTTGCAAGAAATCACATAAAATGGACAARAATAAATTGAAATATGAGTGTGTTGAAAGAAACACTCTTACTGTTATTAATGCAGTCTCATATTCTTCRATGTACTTTTGAGTTTTGCTCAGCTTACCGACCTGCAAAGTGAGTGGATACTGAGGTGACCGACACTTCTTGACTGTACCAATGGAAGATTTGTTAGCACTGGCTTTGAAATAAGAGCTTCTGAATTATGTGTTTTTCTGCTGCCATCCTGCCATCTCCTCCACAAACCTAGGAGATGGCCAAAGTGTGTTATACAGAACTGACCCCTCCACATCAGCGTGTTTGTGACTAGAGTTGTCCTCCAGGGGTCTCTAGATGGCACCTGTACTGTTTGATGTCTTCATCAATGAGATGGACAGGGGGACTGATTGTCCCCTCGGCAAGTGGGCAGATGACACCAAGCTGAGTGTCRCAGTTGACACACCTGAAGGACAGGATGCCATCCAGAGGGACCCAGACAAACTAAGAAGTATGACTGTGGGAATCTCATGAGGTTTAACAAGGCCAATTGCAAGGTGCTACAACGGGGCTGTGACAAAGGGTGATGTGCAGATCAAGAGCAGCTCTGCCAAGAAGGATTTGGGGGTCCTGCAGCCATGGGCACTGGCAGCACAGATCAATCATATCTTGGGCTGCATCCAAAGCAGCWTGGCCAGCAGGGTGAGAGAGGGGGTTCTGCCTCTCTGCTCTGCTCTGGTGAAATCCTGCCGGGAATGCTGCATCCAGCTGTGGGGTCACAAGAACAGAGAAGGGCTACAAAGATCATCAGCAGGCTGGAGCACCTSTCCTGTGAGGAAARGCTAAGGGAGTTGTTGTTAWTCAGGCTGGAGAAGTGAAGGCTCCAGAGACCTTCAGCAGCCTCCCATACCTGAAGGGTACCTACAGGAAAGATGGGGACACACGTTTTATCATTGCCTGTTGTGATGGGGAAAGGAGCAATGGATTTTAAACTAAAGAGGTTCGATCTATGTAAGCTATAAAGAAGAAGTTTTTTAGAATATTGGTGGTGCAGTACTAGATCAGGTTGCCAGAGAGGTGGTCYATTCATCATCCCTAGAAACACTCAGTGTCAGGCTGGACAGGACTCTGAGCAACCTGGTTTACAACAGGATGTCCCTATTTATTGCTGGGATGATGCACTAGATGACTTTTAAAGGTCCCTTCCAAACCAAACTACTCTATGATTCTACGATTTTATGTTTCTGCTCTATGATGTTCATGAAAAAACTCAGGAGTGATMTAATGGGAAAACTCTTGTGCCTGATGATTCTCCGCTGTTAGGCGGTGGCCATATAGAAGAGGTTTTCTACCATGGTGACCAATAAATCTCTCTGGTTTCCTGGTTCTGCCCTTTCCACCCTTCATTTACACAGCATCTCTTATTTCATAAAGAAAGGACAGTGTCTGAGTCTGCCTATAATTCGATTTTGTTTAATTTTGCTCTCAGGTTGAAAGTGTTGGACATTACTGATGTGCTAAGAGTGGTCTGGATGTTAATGTATTTCTCAGAAACCTTTYGTTCTGTAGCATTTCCAGCGGTATGAAATTTTATAATATCAGAGCTTTCTAAGTGTAGAGCTATTATCATGTTAGATAGCAGGAATCCGAAAAGAGGTGGTCAAAAAAATGCTTTCCACAAATAAYAGGAAGAAGAAGAATAGAAATCTCCCTATGTTGCAGGAAGCAACAGAATTTGTCTTGCATTTGCTTTGCCTTCCAGGGGAACCAAAGGTGCTCCTTCACAAGAGGCAAAGAACTGGAGGTGAATAGTCAGCATGCTTCACGGACAAAATGTTTTAATATGAAAGTGGCAGCTCTGTCTTTTAAATCTAGAAAAGCAGAACTTGAACTCTAGCAGGATTGTTACATCTTTGCATCTCCTAGTACGCCTCAGATTGTGGGAGCTGAGCTGATCTGAGCTCTTGCACTGTCCAACAGGAATAGAATGAGAGACTCAAACTCTGGCTGTTTCACTGAGGTGATAAAAATCCCCCCAAASCACACAGAAACCCCCATCATATTCCTAACTTTTCATTACAATTTTTAACCGCTATAGTCAGAATTGCTGGGAAAAACAAAAAGCATGTCTGCTGTACTTCTCAACTGCTGTCCAGCATGTCTGGCTGTACTTCTCAACTCTTCACCACCTATGCTTGCCAAAAAAAAAAAAGGGGGGGGGGGGGGGGGGGGGGGGGGAGGTGGAAGAGGAGCAGCATGGGCTGGGAATACAAAGAAATCTCCTTGCTTTGGTTTCTTTATATTTACACTCAATAGCCACAAAATCACTCCCAGCATTGCTTATAGGTAAGAAACATTCATTAAAAATAAAATTAATTAAGATTTGGCCTTAAAGACAAGCAGAGTTTAAATGATTTACCCAAAGGCACCCAAGGACTTTGTGGTGGAAGTGAAGCTCCTGTCTCATGATAATGTCCTGTCCATCAGAGTTTCCTGGCTGCCACTGACAGAAGTTCRTATTCTTGCACTCACTTTGCACAGATACAAATGCCTAGGCAAAGGGCAAGGCCATGGAAAACAGGCCTGTGCAAAAAGGTTGKTGTGTCTTAAACACTGTGGCATATAACAACTGTCATCCCTCAGGTACTGTTTGCAGAAGAAGGCAATGATAGAGCTCATCTCAGAGACAGGAAGCCCTGTGGAAGCTAGAAGATACACTGGGCTCACTACTTTTAGTTTATTAAAGCTATCTGTTATGTTTCTTCATTGTCTTCAGCTCTCTAGCATCTTCAGAGAGTTATTACTCTACTCCTTGAAAAGGAGGGCAGCATGCTATGACTCCTCTGTCTGCTTTGTGCCTAGCACACAGGCTGAACATTCTGTGTTATGGCAGATGCCTGATGCAAAATGTTCATGAAAGGCACAAGGTAATGTTGAGTCTGGTACCTTCCCAAGAACTCCTTCCTCAGCTTCAAAGGCAGAAAAAAGTTCTAAGCATTACTTGAGGGGGTGTAAGATAGGGGAAAGCCATAGTCTTGAGTATTGTGAGTTCTTGTTTCTGATTTGCTTGAGTCCTTTGTTTTCTTTTAACTATGAACCCCAAAAGCTTAATGTCTGGATTATCATGCTCCACATCTTCTAAGGTGCATGCTATTTTAAGTCACAGTTATTTTTTCCTACCTGTTTAATTTTGTCTCATCTACACAGCCTTGGAAAAGAAGTTTCACRTAATCCAATTTACTTACTCAAGTTTCATTTCACTATCAATTCAAGTTTTTTTCCCCTCTTTTCATAAAATAAATACATTCAGAGCTCATACAAGTGGCATTTAAATACGTGTAATTTTAACTAGCTCCTCAGTCACAACCAGCATTCATCTGCACAAATGTTGTCACTAAGTCATCTCTCCTGGTGTCCTACCCACTCCATTCTAGAGACAGCTCATGGTCCAGTCCCTTTTCCTTTGAGGTTCTGTGACTTTGTCATCTACAGTGGGGTGGAACAAGTGAGACCTCTTCTGGTGCACAGTCAGTCTTGCACTCTGTTCTGGGACATACTCTGGGCAGAATAATTTTTAATCCAGCACTGATGTTGAATAAAAACCCTTGTACAATTCCTGAGAGGGAAGAGGAGCTGACTGGGATGCCTGTGTTCAAAAGAAACAGTAGCCATCATCTCTGCACCTCATTCGGAGAACTATTCAGCTTTACTGATTAATGTAGATACAACACTAAGAATAAACTACATACAGGAGAGAAAATGTATGCATTATGGGGATTAAAAGGAAATGTGAAAATGGCAAATSAGTGAATCCCAGACAAGTAAATTGAATGTATATTTCCTAACCTGAGTCATGAGAGATTTAAATTTTACTGAGAAGCAGGTGTTTCCATGCATAATATGGGTAAAAACTGGTCATTACTGGCAAAATGAAAGATCACCATTGCTTTTGATGTTTCTTTTACACTTCCCAACTCTTCCTTCACGCAATCTGAATGCCCTACTAAAAAAAAAACCAAAAAAAA
>NW_026623239.1:2584563-2613760 GCF_030028575.1 Malurus melanocephalus | reverse complement strand
AAAACAAAAAAAAAACCCACCAAAAAACAGTGGGAAAACGGTGTTTCTTCTTTGGCTGGAGAATTTCCATTAAGAACGTGTCCGTTATCTGGGAAGGCCATTTACCGCCCCAATGGGAACTTGTTTTGCTATGCTTGAATTGCCCAAGCAATATTACTTCATGGATTTTCATGTCTTTGATAGAATTATTTAGGGCACATATTTATTATTCAAATGAGCAGCATTGTTTTGGGWTTGGCTGAGGTTTTTTATTTTGCCAGGATGTGTGCGTTAGCACTCATGCTCTRATAGTGCAGCTTCTAACCACTGCCACTTGCCTCTAACACACCGATACCAGATCAATTAAATGCTTTCTAGGTCCATCGTATCAGTAAATGAAGAGTGAATTTACCCCAACCCCCAGTCTCTGCTGTCTGAGCGCTGGCGCCACCTCCCCTCATGCCTGTTTCCCTTTCCTCGCAATGCTCTGGGAAAGAAAGTGCTGTTACCCCTCCCTGGCTGTGTTGGATTTGCCCCGCTCCTGCCCTGCTTTTGGCCAGGGGAAGCGCATGAGTGAGGCAGGTGGCTCAGCTGCGAGCCCCGGAGTCTCACCGTTCCCGGAGGCGGGCGGGAGCGGCCGCTGGCGCTGCATTCCCCGTTCCGCCGCCTGCCCGTGTGGGCTCCCGGGAGGGATCAGCGTGTCCCCCTCGGCGGGCGGATCGCCCTGCAGCCGCCCCTGCAGCCCCCCGTGGCATGCACGGACCCTTGCCAGCCCCTCGCAGGAGCCTGCCGCTCTCTGCAGGCGGCTCGGCCGCTGCCGCTGCCGCTGCCCCCCCGCACCCAGCCCAGCCCATCCTAACCCAGCCCATCCTAACCCAGCCCATCCTAACCCAGCCCATCCTAACCCAGCCCATCCTAACCCAGCTCATCTGAGCCCAGCCCCGCCGAGCCCAGCCCCAGTGTCTGCCCTGCGGCACCGCGGGCGGGACGCGCCGAGCGTGGGATGCCCGCGCCCCGGAGGGCGGCTGTCGCGGTAGGCGCTGTCAGGTCTGCGGCTCCTCTCCCGCTGGGATTTGTGGACAGTCATGAACCAGACCGACGCTCCCCGGCCACTCAACTGGACCATCCGGAAGCTGTGCCATGCCGCCTTCCTGCCCTCGGTCAGACTCCTTAAGGTACGGTGGGAGCCCGCTTTGCGTTCGAGAACCGCTGTCTGCCGCTCAGCACCTGCCTGAAGGAACTGCAGGTTGCTGGAAAGTTAATTTAGAAATAGTCCCAACTTTGCTGTTAATTACCTTGCCTGCTGCCTTAAAAAACCCTTGTGAGTACCTGAAGGTACCAATATTGTGCGTCTGTACTCTATTCAGTGCGTTTGTCTGCCAATAAAGGTGTGTGMAAGGGGTAAAAAAGGCAGGAAGGAACGGTGGATATCATCTGTGCTTCTATTTGCCTTATCAAGCCGTGAACTTCTAGGGATGAAGAAGGTATCTGTTTCTAAGGCGTGTTCCTTTGTGCGCAGCCCTCTGCTATCTGTTCTTTGGGTTATCTAGCCCCTAGGCAGTACCTGAAGATCCAATACTACTCAGACCAACTAAAAAGTGGAGCAATATGTGGGTGGAAAAAAATTACCTTGGTTTTCTAAAAGCTGTTCATGGGAATAGGCTCAATTTAAGACTGGCAGTGCAGACAGCATAAGTGAAACTTTCTGATTTTTAAAAATTTGTTTGAACTACGTGTCACAGTTTTGAAGGTGCTTTTGAAAGTGTTTTTATATGTGCTTTCCTAGGAAATTATTATTTTCTGTTTCCAAAAATTTTGGGGATTATATACTGTGGAGGGTTCTTAATCTCAGCATGAAAAGTAGCATTACTATCGTGTGCCCCACTGAAGCCGTTTTAGAGGCATTTGTAGCTGGAAAACAAAATGTCTTGAATCAACTTCTTGATGAAAAATAGGTTACAGTAAACTGAAAAAAATAGGTTACATTAACCTGAAAAGTCTTCTTTGTTCTTGGAACATCTTAATTGGATTGTACAATGAAATTTTAAACAATATAGTAATTTCCTCGGAGGCTTTTTTTTTTATGAAATGTTTTATTCATTACAATAGTTATCTTATTCCATCACATTGTTTGATAGTTTGGCTTTGAAATTAATATGCATCCAGGTAAAGCATGGCTGGTCTGACAGTGTATTAGATGTCAATTCTTGATTTTGTGTGAGTAGCTTGGAAATTAGGTCAGTCCTTACTACTGCAACATGCTTGAGCAGTAGTGTAGCGTATGACATTGCACTTAGCAGACATATGTTGTATGTATAATTATTGTATATATAATTCACGAGTGGCCAMGCTGTGTATCCTACCGGATATTTGTCATGTCCTCATGGGAATGGGCTACAGTAGAAAATATTTCTGTTTGCAAACCAGATGCATGGCTACTGGGGGTACATTGTGAGCAGCTCCAAAGAATGAAAGAATGAAAGAAAGATAAAACTTAGATTTCTAAAAAATCAAAACATAAGTAATTATTTTGTAAAGGCTTCCCTCCCCCCAGCCCCAGAAGCACACATGAGAATATGCTAACTCTACAGGTCCGATGCTTTTAGGGGAACATAATCTTGCTGRTGTGTGAGAACTCAGATGTGGGGAGTTTTACTGTCGTTTTCAATACSGGTGGGTCAGGGTGAGGAGGTGTAGTCTGCAGCATTTGTTTTTTGGCAGACAAATGTTGCCCCATGTGTATGGTTTCTCTTCATTGCGAATTAAGGATGAACGTTGTGCTTAATTATTAAAAGAGCTGACTAAAAATTATTTTCTGAAGCTACAGATATAACCTGTTAGGGAAAGAYAGTGAGTGGACCCTGCAGAGTTAAAAAGAGCAGGGAAAATAACCAGAGATAAGCGAGCTCTGCACATAGGGTGTGTGAGGTGTGGGAARGACCACAGCAGAGAAGGTGGGACTCGCTCCTCTCCCAGCTCACGAGCAGTGCTTATTGGCTGGAGAGGGAAATGCATCCATCAGCATCTTCAAGACTCCCCAAAAAAAGCTTGAAATTTTGCTTCTTATCTTTGCTTTTGTTATTTAATGTGTTTATAGAAAGTGACTGATGTAAGAACAGGGGCCCATTGTCTGAATTCCATCAGCCAACCCGAGGAAGTTCTCCTGTCGTCAAGGAAAGAGTGTAATAACWGTAGCATTAAATTACCATAGGAGTAGTATAAATATTTTGTATAAAAAGTACACTTTTCTAGTTCATGCTTTTTTTCACAAAATAAAGAAAAATCTTTATTTTTTTTCTTTTTCTAAATGAAAGGTTCTCCTSTAAATCCATAAACATTGGAAAGGCAAGCACAATAATCAAAGCTGAATTTTTTTAACTGCCCAGTTTCCAATTGGATTAAGTGGTTTTTAAGCACTAATGCTATATTGTTTCTAAGCAGATGTTCCCTAGACCCGTTTCTATATCCTTTTTCCTGCAGACAATGCCCTGAGTAACAAAATAAACTTTGCAAAGCCTGATAWGGCACTTTTTAATTATGGTGTGCTTTGTCTATCATTTTCAAACTCTGTTTCAATGTGCATGGTAAGTTTAGGTAGAGTAAGAAAATATAAAACATTATTGTGTCTTTTTCATTTGTATACTTTATTTTAGTCTACATGAACAAAAGAACTAAATGACCATGAAGTTCAAGGATAAGATTTTTCCTGAACTTGTAGGAATGAGGGAGATTTTTTTCTTTTACACACACAAAAATTCACTGCATCATTTGTAGATGCATCCAGTTTTGCTCTCTGTGTTTTTCTTCCAGGCATGTGTTCCTGGTCTAACTCACTTCACTAATACCCTCATGTTTACGTGTGGTTTCATAATCCTGTTTTCTCAGTTTTTCATTTTTTGACAGGCACATAGAGAACTAGGAGTTGTATTTGAAGTACAGATTGAAACAGTTTGTTGGAGATAACTGGAGATGACACCAGTTGTGTCATCAGCTCAGTCTTCACTGGTCCCATTTGTTTCTTCTAGTAAATTACCTCCTGTAGAATATTCCATGCTGGTGTTTTTTTTGTAGTTGTCAATACTCTTAAAACATGCTAACACACWTCCTATCTGAAGTAAAGACTAAGAAGTGCTTTGAGCACATCTGCAGAGAGGGTGGCTTTGTGCAGAACTGTCATTCTCCAGAGATGATCAGATTAGTTTCAAAAACCCAGATATTTTAGAACAATGTTTTAGTTTTTAAAAAATGAATGAATGACAGACATCATGCTAAAGACTCCATTCAGAGGACACTGTGCCCTAGGAGAGGCTGAGTGTTGCACTTCTTGAAAARGATACAATACATGCCATGCGATCAAGAAATGGGCAGTATACTCAAGAAAAATAGATAAATAAACAGAGTAGAAGAGGACTGAATAACAAAAGGTCTGCAATGTGCAATAAGTTGCAATACCACAGATTCATAGACGTGCAAGTGTAGAAGTACTGTATGAAATATTTGAAAAGCAACAAATTACCCACCTATTCCTTATTTAATAAGACTACTAAGTTTTTTCATCATGAATCTGACTTGCATGTCAATAACTAGKCTTGTAAGGCAGAAACTTTGGAAGAACCAGAGGAAAGGAAACAGAGTCAGTCAGAAGAAACACTGGAGGAAAGGTTTTGGCTATTCTTTTCACAGCATACAGGTCGACAAAAGTGCCAGCTCAGCCCTACCAAATRAAGAAGAACATTGACCTCACCTGGGCAGTAGGTCCTAACCTAGCTCCTGAACTGGTGGAAGATTAAAGTGATCAACATTAAATTTCTTACCAAATTAAAAACTATATCTTCTTTTTATTAATTATTTTTATTCAATTGCCCGACCAAGAATAGATAGGGTAATCCAAGAGAAAATTAAAAAGCTGAAAAATAGCTCATTAGAATGAGATGCAATGTCTTTTGAATATGATGGTACATACATATGAAATTCTGACTGGGCTGATGTATGTGAATAAAAGGAGTGGACAATATTTCTCCTGCTACAGCAAGTTTGGTTATGTCCATGAAGAAGGTGTATATGGGAATAAAGACTGGGAAATATCAGGCAGGCTTTATTAAGGTACATGGTGAAATACCACACTGTTCAATGGCTTACATCAATTAACATTGCATTGCTATTTGATTACCAAATCATTTTCTTTCAGTATAATTTTTAAAAACCTGATTTGGCAAATTGAGTGAAGAATATTGCTTCTCCAGAATGGTGGAAGAATGAAGTGTGTTCATTATTAAACAGTTAACGTTTATGACCCTGAAGCTTTTACTGTGGGGAAAAGTGATTGTAATAAAGAAGTTGTATCTTTTGAAGGTAATTTTATTTCTCAAATGTATTGGGGAAGTAAAAAAAAGGTTATTTGATTGGTAAAAATAGTCCTATATTTCAGGAGAGATACTTTTGATAAAGGATATTTAAACATACTTGAAAGGTGTGCCATAATCATAGGAGGGTAATGTTAGATTATTTTATGGTCTTCAAAAACAGAAGCATAAGCTTTTTATGCTATTTTATTCACTATCAATGAGAAAATGAGCAAAAATGTAAATACAAAGGCAATCAAAATGTTACTTTTTTTTTTTCTCTTTGCTGCTCTTTTGATGTCTATTTGACAGTCAGGTCTTTCATTATCACTGCTTAATAGATAAGAATTCTGATTATTATTTTAGTTAATTTTCAATATCCCTCTGTCAAGCTGCAACAAAATGAGAGGACAGGTTTACTAAGTCTTGATTGAAGAATTGAGGTTTTTCAAACAGATCCTAATGCATGCAATTATTACTGAGGTAGTATACCAAATGTTTTTGGAAGTAGTGGGCACATGATGGAATGTAAAATTAGGGTGGCAGTTTACCTGTGTCGGCACTCAGCTTAATGACTTAAATTGTAACAACGAATGAGCCAGCACTGGTGACACCCCTCAGGAGGATTTGATGCATTTGGGGGAGCCCTTAAGAGCAGACTAACACACAGGCATGAGGCATGGAGATGGTGACAGTCAGTGTGACAATCTTTCTATAAATTCACCTACARAAAAGCTAGTTACGCATCTGAGCATGGTGGAATGCTGTATTTGATGTGAAGTACAGATGAATTCTATGCATCTATTAAAGTTTTATTCAGAAAACTTATTGATAAACTGCTGTTTTCCTGTCAGAACATAGTTGTGTCTATCACCTTTTTAACACACATAGCATATTTCTGATGGTAATTCAAAGATTTTCTGGGGTGTATTACTTGCCCTTAGAAGCACAAAAGCTATGTTTCCAGCAAAGAGCAAGATTTGGCTTTCTGTTCTGTGTTGTGCTCCTTGGGCCATCAGTTTCACCAGTTAAGGATGGTATGGAAGAGACCTGGGGCTAGGGCATTGCTGTGTCTTTGCAGTCTCCAGCTTTAATGTAAAAAAATTCATTTTACACCCCAAATTAGGGGAGCAGTGGTGTCGCAATGTGGCTTCACAAYGCCTTTGCACAGGTGTGCTTCCATTACTCTGCTCAGCTGTCAGCTGTGCCCCTGGTACTTCACATTCTATCACYAAGTAATGGCAGAATGGTGATGACATTTCACAGCTGAGGTTGAAGAACTGATAATATGCCTTTTGGAGGTTGCACTTTCTCAAAAGCTGCATATTTATTGAAGTTGTGCTTCTCATCAGCAGAGAGTTGAGCTGATCCCTCTAATGTGGCAACTGGGCACGTTCATGTGTAAGGATTTTGTGACAGATCATGCCAGTTCATTTCTTTGGAAAGCAAATGAAATGTGGAAGTTGATCATGATTTTTCCATTTTGTATTAAGAACCCTATGGTTAATTCTTTGGTGCAGTGTACATTTTTTTATGTGATCCAAGGTGAATCCGAGCTTGTTAGCTGTTTGCCTTGTTGACTGAATCTTTTCCATGCCTTGGGTTGATGGTCACTGACTTGGAAGAGATGTAGCACCAAATTAGTTTCCACAATAAGGAGTATATTCCCAGTTAAGAAAAAACAGAGTGAGGGATAAAAAYAAAGAGTGTAGTGGTGGAAGTCATATTTCCATGGAAAAAAGCCTACATGTAAGAGTGCCATTTTGATGCCACACATCAATGCCTTTTTGATGGCAGAGGCTGTAGTCCACAAATGTCATGTAAAGTGAAAAATAGTTTTGATTTTCAGGTTGGGAAAGGCTCTGTGAATGTAAAGTTACTCACTTTAAACAAAAAAATTTAGGAGATAAAGCCATAAGATTTTTCTTTCTAGGGATGTCACTACCATGTGAGTGTTTTTTAAAAATACAGGAGTGATACAAAATACGTTAAATTTTCAGTCTTGATGCGACAGTTACAGTAGAAAAATACTTGGCTGTTTAAGATAAGGAACCTGCAACTGCTACAGCTTTTTATCCTCTTGCACCTCAATATTATTTTCAGTGTTTTCTCTAAATCCAGCTTTCATTAATGTCTCTACCCTCATCTTAGTGCAGTGAGGTTTTGTCTTTTTCTGTATCCATGACCAGTGGGTTACAAAGATGAGGTATCAGAGAAGATTTTGCATTTCTTCTGCACACAGAAGGTTTTGGGTTGATCTCTGCTTCTCATGAAGTTGAGCCTCTTCAGATTTGGGTACTTACAAGAGGTGGCAAGTGGTGCCATTTCCCACTAGCATTTAATAGATAATACATGAAACATTGCATTAAACTTGCTTATAAGAAAGTAAATGCAAGATTCCAAATTTGCAACTGCGTGAGAGATGATTTACACTCATTTCCAGAGAAATAGAAACAATAAAAATTTATATTTTTGATACATATTAGTAGAACAGAAGAAGAAAATTAAGACACGTTCTTGACACAATATTGTTTTAAAATAATTGTAAAATGCTACCAAATGCAAAAATAATACAATCAAGAGATTACAGGTACAATGTGTTGTATAATCTTGGTCAAGAGCATAAGATTTTAATGTTATTCTGCTATACTGTTCCTTATGTTTTGAGAGGGTGCCATGTGAAAAATTCAGGGCACAAGACCATAAAGTGAAGCTGAGTGATTTTATTCCACCTGAATTGCTAACAAGACTATGCTACAGTTAAAAGAAGTGCCCTTGGGGCTCTCTGGAAATTTATGTCAAAGCTAGTAATAAAGCATGAAATAAAATCACTTCATCAAAAATATCTTTGATCCCCCAAGTAATATAATGACATGAAATAGTCTGACAAAATGCTTTTACCAGTATCAGGGAATTTGCTGAAGAAAATATCTGGATTCTATAATTTAATTAAACCAATCATCAGGCTGACTTTACATTAGTGAGAAGGGGATTGAATGAAGCATTGTTTTTCGTTTCGTACCTTTTTTTTCACCTGTTGCTTGTAAATGCAGACAGTAGAGATAGCAACTTACTGAGCCATCTTAATTAAGAATTTAGGAAGGGTGCATTGTTTTGTTTCACAAGGATGCCATTTTTTTAACTTCCTGGTGTATGGGATGGGTGTGGCATGTTGCTGTGGGTCTGTTGCAGCGATATCACAGTTGTTTTGCAGTGCAATGGCTGGATGTTCATCTTTGCATACAGCTAAAAACAGTGATGAAATAACTRGATAAACTAATTGCAGGGTAACCTGAGGACCTTTGAGACTGGCTTTTCTGTGATTGTTTGTAGTGTTTTCTGAGTGCTTTGAATAACAGAAGGCATTTTCAAAATATGTTCTTATTAAACTTTTGGGTTCAGTACTTCAATTAGTGGTGTCTTGTGAAGGAGATGAAAGGGTTTGATGAACAGTGTTTTTTCTGGTTGCAAATTGTGTACTGTCACATTAAAAGTCTGAAGATCTGCACAACTCAGCCATAATACTACAGTTTTTCTCAGATTTCCCTCCCTAAATTTCTGCCTACCTCTCTGCTGACCCTTTTCCTGAACAGCATCACTCAAAGAAGTTTTCAGACATTCGTCTTCTGACCCCATGCTCACAGAAGCGATAGTGCTGCCAGGTTATGTTGGCAATAACGGTGACAGCCAGATTGCTACATGCAATCCAGTTTGAATCAGCCAAGGAAGAGGTCAGCTSCCTCTGGCTGAAGGACGGGTAGATCAGGTATCAAGTTGCCCAAAATGCTTGTTAGACAAGCAGAGCAGTAGCTATAGGTTTCCCTTTGGGTTTGGATGTGATGGCTTTAGTTTTGTACTGTCCTTGATAAGGCTGATTGCMAAGTGATACTGCTTGGAAGCCATGTACTTTTTAAAATTATTCAGTTCAAATCCAAACTTTTCTTAAATAAGAATATGGTGTCAATTTTTAAGAGGTCCTACACTTACTTTCTTCTGTGAGAATAGGATAAGTTGAGATATGCTGTGAAGATACATGCTTATTCTACCCTGCCACTGGGAGGACTACTTCAGTATGCATAATTCTTTAGAGGTATTTTTCTAATTTCCTGAAGCCACAACCCCCATAGGCAATCCTTTACTGTGACCCTATCTGGGCAGTGAGAAATATGTTCCTGAGGTGTCTGCCTGGATCTTTCTTGCTGTGCTTTAAATCTGTTAATTCTTGTTTTGTCCACTATGAGCAGAGGGGACAGATGTGGCAGCTTTTTCTGCTTAAAAATCCTTGTGCAGTGTTTGGAAATTGGCTAGTTTAATAGATCAGCTCATGACATATGGCTCTTTGTTATCTTCCAATAAAGATTATTAGATTATTTATTCCTCTACATCCTCCACAGGATGAGACTGGGAATCCCTTGCTGCTCATCATTTTCTCTCTTTCTCTAGATGTAAGTATTTTACTGAAAAGACCAGCATGGATGTCTGAGGCTGCTGCTCAATCTTCCATTCTAATCCTAGCTCTATAAACTGGGAAAGGGTTCGTAAGGAAGCAGAAGTTATCACAGTCCTCCTTCCTTTCAGTGTCCTGAGTAACATTTCTCCTAAATTGCCTGCAACATCTTTCTGATTTAACTGACTTTACAAGAACGTGAGTTGACTAACAACTCTCAGTCTTCAGGGAGAGTTTGGGAGAGCTCAGTCCCTTTCTGTTTGCACAGCAGAAATATTCTTCTTGTTTCTCTGTATAGTAATAAAGCCGATGCTTTCTAATGGCCACATTAGCAAAGAAATTTTAAAACTCGATGTGGGGGACAATCAACAGCACAGTACTYATTAAGACACTGAATTGCAAGCATATGTGATACCTTTATTACATACAAATGAGGAAATTTAATGTGAATGTGCATTGCTCTGGAATAAAAAGGTGATTTTGAGCCTTCTAACCCAACTGCAGGGAAGGGGGGAAGAATCAAAAAAATGTTAACAGAGATATCCTAGTGGGAAATTAAATGTGATCAGCTTATTTTATCTTGGTACATATGGTTATTTAAGAATAATTTAAAGATAAAAATCTGATCTATCAAGACAAAAATATCTTGTGCAGTTCCATATTAATGGTAACTATGGGAGCTTTAGCTTATTCAGGATGGGAATAGTAAATTGCTCAGAAGATTGGTTCCTCTTAGAATCTGATGACTGCTATTACTAACATGTAAAATCTAAGGCTGAAGTTATTTTCTTTTTGTTACCTTTCTTTCCTAAGTAGTGCAAATTTTCTGTCTTATCTAACATTCAAAAATTCATTACCTCAACATCCCATGATAAAATGGGTGTCTGTAGAAGTAGAGCAATTGAGAAGATCTACTTTTCACTCAGGATTTTAGTCAGGCACAGATGTGACTACTATAAGAAGTCTTTAAGCAAATATTGAAATGAGAAAATGGTTTGCATAAAATTACCGGACAGCACCATGAGAGGTGCTAGCACAGCTAGTTTCCATTAATTTATTTCCAACTCATCTGAAATCCATTTGAATCGAGACACACCCATTTTTTGGGTGGAGTGGCCCTGATTTGCCAGAAGCTTGAGGGAGAAACAGTGCAATAGTCAAGGACATGTATAATGCACATTATGTTATTTTGGTTCAAAACTGAGTTTGTTCAGGTTTTCTCTACTACAAATACTTGTGTGGATAACTAATGCTGCAAGTTTTTTCCATATTAAATCTCATACACATTCATCTGGAAATAAATGAGGAGGGCAAACAGCTGAAGCAAACTACTTAATATTATTAACTAAGTATGGATAGCTGCAGAAAAGTGTGTGGAATGTTTATTAATTAAATTGTATGTGTTCACTATCCATGAAATTCCTGCAAGCCCTTGTTTGCAGTGATGTAATCAGAAAATGAGATTTTATCATAGTGAATACCACCATTAATTGTGGAATATTGGCTTCTGGTGCTTTGGAAATACATAGTGGAGTATTCTACTTTAAGTTGTTTCATGAAATGCACTTTATTTCAGTATCAATGTGATCACTTTACATTACATTGCTTCAGGCATTCATAACTAAATTCTTTGTGACAATCATCCRAAGCTCATTTCTGCTCTTAGCACATGGTAGTAAATGCTCATTTGAAACTCAGAGGTCATTTCATGTCAGGAAAGATTTCTTTTTGATGGTGGTTTAAGCTTGGCTGATGTGGCAGTTCATCCTAGTTCACACTTCCTCCCTTGGCCTTAGATAAAACAAGGTTGAGGCTGTGACACAGCCTGAGCTCAGCTGGCATGTGTCTCTTCTCCCATGGCATTTCCACCACAAAGCTGTTGAGTGCAGTGGATGTGTATGTTTAGCCTAGGAAAAGGTGTCTGCCAGAAAAATCCCAGTTTGGAAGCATGTATTGTGTATCATCATGAGAATGGCTACCATTCATATCCTCAAAATTGCTTTATGGTGCCTTATTTTTGTGTGCTTGGAATTAATATTCCTTGATTTAGCAGAAACTGCTGAGTCGACATACTCTGGAAATAACAGTCCCGATTCGCAAAACCAGCCTGTTACCTTATTTCCTAAAGCTGAGGAAATCATAAGATGAAGTTCTTACAGTGGGTTTGTATCAAAACCTTTCCATTAAAATTTTAGTTCTTTGTGGGCTTCCTGTTCTGTGCTTACRCGATGCAATAGGCTGTGTCTCTGAATTTCACAGTTGATACCTTTCTCAGAGACTCAAACCAACTGTGGTTAAAACAGTTGTTTCCTGCTGTGGGGATTTTCAGCTTTTCACTGGGAGGCCACAGGCAGCAAAATATAATGTACTTGCTTCACTGTAAAAAAACAAAAAAAAGAAAACCAGCAAGTTTTAATAAGGAATGAGATACTGATAACTAATTTGGGTAGTTGGTATGTGATCTGAATACTTTGTGAATACATAAATGCTAAAACACATCATGCTTAAACCAGTGATTATTATTGTATTCCACCTCTTTGGCTTGCATGCATATTACCAGATCCCTGGTTGTACTACTTTGGTTTTTTTTAAATTCCATTCACAGAAGTGGGTTATTTAAAAATAAAAAATTGAAGTAGGTTAACAGCAGAAGTATTGACATGACTTTATAAAAAAAATAAAGCAGATGAAAACAGGAAAGTTAAAATTACAGAAATGTCTTTGGATTTCATGTACAAAATAAAATACAAATACATTTTAGAATGTTGTACTACTAACATTAGTTTGTTGCAGAAAGTTGATCGGATCAAGTTAATCCTTTCATTATCTGCTGTTTGCTGTCTGTTTACCAATCTCATTCTGGGAAGAGTAGATTACTAATTCCTGATTTGAGCTAAAATTGGTTAGCTCATTCATGTAGACTTGGAATAATAAAATCATAGAATATCTGTAATTGGAAGGGATCCCTAAGGGTCATAGGTGCAAAAGTCTTGGTCCTCAAGCAGCTTTATAAAACTAAACCATGTGACTTAATCAGTCAGTCCTTCAGCTTTGACAGCCCTGGTTCTCTGACTGCTTCCCTGTGGAGCGTGATCCAGTGACCAGCCACCCTCTGGTGAAGATCCTGTTCCTAATGTCCAATCTGTACTTCCTCTTCGATCCCTTTCCATGTGTCCTGTCACTGCTTACCAGAGAGATCATCAATTCTTCCTCTGCTGCCCTGCTTGAGGGAGCTGTAGGCTGTAATGGGGTCACCCCACAGCCTTATCTTCAAATTGAACAAACCAGGTAACCTTAAMTGCTCTTTTTCAGTCTTGTCCTAAGGATCTTGCCAGATCTCTTGCTGTGGAGGTGCTCTCCACCCTCTCATCCCCATTTTGTACATACATCCAGGAATTACCATTTCTCAGATGCAGAGAACTTGAAGTTCTTGAAGTAGTGGTGGAAGCTGGAGTTTGTGGTGGACAGCTAGGCTGGACTCCTAGGCTAGGAGGCAGCAGCATGTTCTTTCAGCAAAGGGGACCAGTTGTATCCTGCAGCCCTATTCAGGCTGTAGGCAGAGGGGTCCAGGCAGGTGATTGACTCGAAAAGATTCTGTTACTGTAGGATACTGTGAAGTGATCCCTCTGCTCTGCTTGTGAGAACATCTCTGAGTGCTGTGTCCAGTGCAGAGGTCCCCAGAGCAGGAGGCACATGGACTTTCCAAAATGAGTCTGGTGGAGACCACTGACCTTGTCAGGGAGCTTTGCACATGACACGCAAAAAGGCACTGGGTTTGTTCAGGAAAGGAAGGTAGAGGGGAAATCCTATTTCTGCCTCTGTATCCCTAGAAGGAGGGTCCAGAGGAGATGAAGCCAGAGCTTTTTCCAAGATAGTGTCAAGAGTAATGGAAACAAGTTGTTATCACAAGGGTGTGTAAAGCACTGAAACAGGTTTTGTGGACCAGAGCAGCCTGATCTAACTGGAGATGTCTTGCGATTTGTGCCTTTCTGGTTTGGTTTTTCACTCAAACTTTTTTTGCGTTTTCAAAATGGARCAAAGAGTGTTAATCTTCAAAGAAAATATCCCTGGTGTCTGTTCTGTTTTAAAATGTGGACAAAGATGTATTTTTAAACACTAAGTAGTACAGAATAGCACTGCAGCTGTGAGGCTGTTATCATAGAAGCTTCTTGAAATCAGGAGTTGTCAGAATAATCTTCTGAAGTTACTCTCAGTGGCAGCAGATACATAAAGTGGAAAAGGTGACAAACTTTGTATGTATTCTGTAGATGTGAAGTGGAGTGGTTTCTAAGTAGACATTACATTGCATAGGTAGACATTACATTGCAGTTATGTTCTGGAGTTGTTTTTGCAGCAATGTTTTTGCAACTGAGTGTCTCACAAATTTGTTTGGATGGCTAATTGTACCACAATTGAAGAAACTGATTTGCAGCAGCCGGCAGCTTTTGCAGAGTTCAGAGAACCACTGTGTCTCCGACTCTTACACATGCTAGCAGTTGAGCTAGCAGTTTTTATCAGCTACATGCTGTCAAGCTGTTTATTTTCTATGACCTACTTCATTTCAATTTGAATATTTACTTGTTTTGCAYAGCAAGGCACAGTGAGGCTATCCATCATTTCTTTGGCAGGACTTCCTTTGATTCTTTATGAATAGGGCTGAGGCATCACTCGCAGCTGTGGTGGAGGAAGCATCCCTGAGGATCCTGAGGCAGGGTTTTGACTCCAGGCTCCAGCTATCTCCTTCCCAGAGAGAAGCACAAGGATCCTTACTGTCAGCTAACCACGAAGTTGTGCTACTGCAGTCACGGCTGCTAGTGTGGTAGGAAAATGGTGTGCAGGATGAGGAAGAGCAAAGTGTCTGGGATCTCATGTGTTTTAGGTCCCYTTTGATGTTTCTGTGTCTACAGCAGAGGCAGTGGTTGATGTGGAACACAGCTGGGTAGAAACTGAAAGGCCACAAGAGGCTGCTCTGACAGCCTCAGAGGCCTCAGGCTCTGGGTCAGGTTGTCCCGTCATCTCAGTGTAAATGGTCTCATTTCAGCCTTGAGATGTGGTGAGCTTGTGACCCCACATCCAGTCACACTTCATGATCTGGATGGGGATTGGGGCAATCAGGGCTCAAGGACAAATCCTTGCATGAGGATGCGAAAGTAATCAGATTTATTATTTAATTGGAGGAGGGAGCGACAGAGCATCAAGGAGAGATGAGAAAGACTTTCTGGTCTCACTTGCATAATTCTGAGTGTTTTCTTGGAAAAGAACTGTAAGCAGTCTAGGAAACTGAATGGTACATTAGTTCCCTGGTGTCTTTCCCATTTTCTTTAGACGGAAAATTTAAACATTTTATTTCTATGCATTTGTACGTATCACACATTTACACTTGGTTAAAGCATCTTTGGGGAAAAAACTGTTTTAAGACCCAAACTCTATGTGTCTTACTCTTTTCACTGAGGAAAAATATATAGCAGAAATGGTTTTTTGGCTAAATTATCCCCCTTGCAGAGTGTACTGATACAACCAAATTTTCAGGGCAAACCACTAAGCAGCCATTAGATTATGATTTCTTCTCAAACATCTGCGCTGTGTTTGAAGCATTAATCAAGATATTAATATGGAAAATACAAGCAAAAGGTTTTCTACTTTAGTGAAATTAGGAATTCAATATTTTCCTTCACTTTCAACCTCACTGTTTCTTTTTTCAAAGGAAAATATCAATTATCCCTCTCTGAAAAGCTGMAGAATTATTTCTTCAGTATTGGCACTGGGAATCATACTATCAATTGCTGTTTGTAGGGCAGGCTTTTTTCCTGGTTTTACACATCCATTACCTGAAAGTGGCTTTCTTTAAAGTCTATTATGCATTAGTAAACCAGTGCTGTGGAAGAGTCACTCAACTCCAACTGAGTTGAATGTATTTACATTTCCTTGTAGATTGTGTCTCATGGCACTTCTTCAAACTGATTGTGCTACAGTTTGGAGAAGGGTATACAGTGTAGGAGATCACAAGTACAGCTATCATTCCTGTTGTGTGAGGATACATGGAATAAAATCTGTGTCTGCCAAAGGTGTGATGCGCACAGCGCAGGGTACCGGAAGTCTCTGATTTCCTCATAGCTGTGTCCTGAGATGCTCAAACCTCCTGACTCCAGATGGTTTCAAATGCTCTGAGGAATATCTTCCTTCCCTTTCCCCAGCAATTGGCCAAAGACTGCTTTCTCTTTCTTCTCTGCTTGAAAGATGTACTAGTGCCAAGCTAGAAGCAAAGTATCAGCTCACAGTCACTTCTGAAGGATCCTGGAGGATCCTTTCTGAGGTACTCTTAGTAGTGACAGCTGCAATTTTTACCAAAGCTAGATCATCTGGTTAAATAATCCCACTTCTGAGGCATGGAAGTTTAATCCATGTTAAGGTTATGCAGCTATATCCATCTAAATAACATCTGAGTTATTCACCAATTACTCACCAGGCCTTGGGCATTGATGGTGCCTTGAGCTCTACTGTTTCTTCCGTTTAGCACATGACAGAGCGTTTTGTGAAGATGGCAAGTTTTGAAATTTAAAATAAGTAAGAGAAATATGGATATCTACAATCTACTGAAGGTCAGATTGGATGATTTTGGAATAGTTTTGACTTAGTTAAATATAATAGAAACCTATCTCATTTTTCTTGTTAAAATATTTTCTTAACAAAAGCTGGAAACAAAAAAATTGCATTAGGAATTGAATTAGGATGGTTTACTCTGTATTTGGATGAAAAGAGAGAAAAGTATTATCTTTCTTAGTAAATATATGGTCTGTTGTCTGATAAAATATAGTAGTTCTGATACAATTTGAATTAAAAAAATAAATCTTGGATTCTTAATTGACTTACTGTTTGGATCATTCATCATGATGAATATAATGTGGTCTGAATTATTCCTATTTGCAATTAGTTATTTAAGAAATACCATATTCATCTTTCAGTGTTTTCAAACCATGCTTGGATTTGCATTTGGGAAAACTAGTGGGAAACTAGAACAGCAGCTTTTCAGTTTGTGATGCTTTCACCTTGTATGAGCCAACAAATTTGAGACGATTAATTGACTGAGAGAGAGCTGAGGGGAGGAAATAGGTAGCATTAATGATTCCAATGTAATTCTATAAGTTGTGAGCCAGTGAGCTGAAGCAGTACTTCAATATAGTGTCAGATGGACTATGCAGATTTTTCTGATGAAACATGAAAAAATAAGGTTTAGCTTGTTCATGAAATCACTAAGAACCAGTACATCACTAAGARCCTGAGTTACATCTCAGGCAAATACACTGTTTGGCACATTACCTATATAATTTGGAGTGTGTAAATATTTCTCAGCTTTGAATACCCTGTATTTCTTTGATAAGGAACTTTACCTAATCACCTGCACATTCCAGCCCAGACCTAATGATTTATTGTGACAGAATACATGGGTCGCACAAATAATTTTAGTGTTCAGGTTGTTAATTTTTTTTTTGAATGTTCATAGGGAAAGGTGATAAATGTATGTTGCTCTTTCAAAGGCCAGGCCAGGCAGAATAAAGATACAAATAAAATACTACTAGGTATAAGTCTTTAGCTAAAAAATTAATTTTCTGATACAGCTAACTCAGGATTTTTTAGTATGAGAACTAGGTACATAATTATAAAGCCTTGATTAAACTAAAAATTTCATCAGAATGCAAGAGCAATACTACTGATAATAATAACCTGCCTGTTCTTAATCCTTGTAGCAGCTGTGCAAAAATACATMTATCTGGGATTAATACAACAATATRCCATATTTATCACCTCACTTGTTTGCACATAAGCAAACAAGAGGTATAAACAAAATGAGTTTAACCTAAACTCTAACTTTGTCTCAGTCTWCAAATCCAAGCACTTGCCTGATAAAGGAAAAATAATTAAGAGACAACATTGTCAACCTCTTCAAAATGACATTTTGTTGRGAAATGGTTATGTCACCCCAAGAAATTCATTAATAATCTGTTATTGAATATTCAACTCTCCTTCAAGTCCTGAGTCCTGAGTTCACTGAGATACAAGTACAGACAGCATAGAGACCCACTTTATTAAAAAAACATGCATTGTTTTCAGTTGCAATCTTGGCTGGTTCTTACTCTTGTGGTAGAATGTCATCTTACTGTAGTTTATAGTCCTTGCAGTTTTCCTGACTGGAACTGTATAATGGCAAAAGACAAATTAGGAGAAATCAGGACCGTAATTCTGCCTCTCTCCTTTTGTAGATTCTGGATTACCTCTACCTATGGCACAAAAATGTTGTTGTTGTACTAGAATATGAACCCATAAAATTAATTATATTGTAGAAAAATGAATAGTGATTTGAAAATAAAGTCCATGGGCAGTTTCAGAGCTAGTTTGTTCTGTTTGGTTTTTTTTTTTTTTTTTTAAAGGAAATGTGGTGTATAACACGGTACATTGATTGCATCTCTTTGGGCATAGTACTTAATACCAATTGTAATAATTACTCAAAAGTAAGAAACAAGAGTGCATTTCTTAAAAGCAGATAGTGATAACACAATAAAACAAACAAACCAAAACAYATGATAGTGCCTAACTTTGAAACATATTTGAATTATTTTCATCAATTCATACACTTTAAAAGACTTTTCTCCAAATTGATACTCCTTTGTTTGCTATGAGTGATTGTGTGTGCTGCAGGAAGCTGAAGTCTAAGGATCACAGACTAAAATTAAGGTTACATTAGTAAACCTGTAAGGGAAAGGTGATGCTGAGTGAAATATGAYACCTCTATAAAGACCACTGCATGCATTCTCCATGTAGCAGATGTACACTGCACATTCAAATTTAATTGAATAATATGATAATATATCATATCCAGTTTTCAAGATGTAGATTAGGAAACATTATCCAAGCTGCAAAATAGATTTTTACAAACTATGTTCAGCCTCAATTTCTTTTTGTGAGACGGATTATTTTTCTTTGTTGGAGGTCCTTTGTCTAGGTATGTACAATTTTTGTTACTTATTCAGCTGTCTGAATTTTCATAAGGCAAATTCTTATGAAGATGCACTTTTTTCCTTTGTGGTATTATGAATTTCATTTGTTTTTAATTTATTTTTGTGGAGATGATGTTAGTCTGATGCATTTGTATGGTATCTTCAGATACGGCTGGATTTGGCAATATTTCAGATTCTGTGGAATTCTACTCCAAATTCTAAAGATAATCAGAGAAGGTGCTTGTACAGACTAAGGTCACACTCAAAAAGAGCTAATTTTTCAGTTTCTATGTCTGGATTAGGCAGGGATTCATTAAAGGTAGTCTTACTTTGAGAAATTTATTTGATCTATTTTTGTGCATTCATCTACAAATAATTTATGACCAACTAAAAAAATTGCTTTTATTCACTAGTGAAAAATTTTTCTCTCACAAGTCCCCTATGTCTTATTTTACAAGAAATGTGATGAAAGTATGGTATTTTAGTGGACTTCCAAACATTCTTATCCTTTTGGTGAATTAAAGTATATTTAACATGGAATTCACCTCAGTTGTGATTGTTGCTTAGGTCAAACTAGCAAAGATAAGGCAACTTCCATCATATTTTCATTACAAGACATCCTGGTTTTGACAGGGAAACAATTTTTTTTTTTCACTTCCCTTTTCACAGAATCATTGAATTGTTAAGGTTGGAAAAGACCTTTTAGATCAAGTCCAACCAACCACCAACCCAGCACCACTAATATCTTCAACATTGTCATGTCCTCAGGTGCCATATCCACAGTTTTTGAACACTTCCAGGATGGTGACTCCACCACTTTCCTGGGCAGTCTGTTCCAATGTTTTTCAGTCCTCTGTGTGATTTATATTTTCCGATAAAAATAATATATTACAATGATTATTTTCAAATATCTAATCTAAACCTCCCCTGGTGCAAATTGAGGCCATTTCYTCTTGTCCTCTCACTTGTTACTAGGGAAAAGAGACCGAAACCCAACTCCTACGAAGTCCTTCCCGGTAGTTGTAGAGTCCCCTGCCTTCTCCCACGCTCTCCTCACTGCTTTTCTCCAGGCTAAACAAACACCCCCACCTYCCTCAGCCRTCCCTCACAGGACTTTAGCTCCAGACCCATCCCTATCTCCAGTCCTTCTCCCGATTCACTCCAACCCCTCAATGTCCTTCTTGTAGTAAGGGGCCCAAAMCTGGACACAGCACTCAAGATGCACCCTCACAGTGCCCTACTCCTGCCCACCACACCATTGCTGATCCAGGCCAGGATGCTCTTGGCCTCCTTGACCACCTGGGTGCACCCTGGCTTATGTTCAGCTGCTGTCAAACAGCACTCCCAGGATCCTTTCCACTGGGCAGCCTTCCAGACACTTCTTCCCCAGTCTGTGGCACTGCCTGGGGTTGTTGTGGCCCAAGGACCCAGCACTTCACCTTGTTGAATCTCATACAGTTGGCCTCAGCCCATAGATCCATCCTGTYCAGATCCCTCTGCAGAGCCTTCCCACCCTCCAGCAGATCAACATTTGGACTCAGTTTCATGTCATCTGCAAACTTACCTCACAAGGGCTCACTCGATCCCCTTGTCCAGGTCCCCTTGTCAATAATGCTAAAYAAAGCTARCCCCAACACTGAGCCCTGGAGAACACCATCCTGGGGAGCATTTGAATAAGGCCAGTCCAACTCTACTGTTACTGACCTCAGCTGGCAAGGTTTGTAGGTCTTTGGTCATTCTTGCACTCTGTGTGTTAGGATTGGTGTTTGTGCTCCGGTCAGTTGGCTAATTGCCATTCTGGCAGTGATTCTGGTTCTCTGGCACAGGTGCAGCATACGGAGGCTTCTTCGTTACCACCTTACGGAGTATCATCAGCCATTGCTTCAAGAAACCCATTTGTGTTTTGATTGTCTTACCTAAAATGTGATGATTTATGACACACACTGACAGTTGACTTCTGCCTTTGTTGTAAGAATGCAAATCCCTGCAAATCCATACATTTCCTTCATACAGGACATTTGCTTTTGTGTGGAATGGTTTACTCTTGTAGAGCATCTTTTCCATCTGAGTGGCTTGTCTTTTCAGGTTACATGCACTTTGCTACACATTCATAGTTTGCATTTTTTTCCTGTAAGCCCTGTAAATTAGGTATTCCTGCTTGTCTGCTCTGTAGCATGAGATTTATCAGGCTGATTTATGTCTTTGGAATAACATTATACTTAATTTACAACAGAAATGTAGTTATTTCTTCAGATCATATTCTTTTCTGTGAAACATATGGTTTTAGATTTTGATTTCCATATGTTAACATTTGACTACTGAGCCAGCATTAGGTTGTCTTATGGACATACATCATATGATAAGCTCCCATTTTTGAGTATAGAATGTTTGTTTGCTGCTTCTGCACATGGAATGTATGTTCTGTTTGTATTTTATGGCAATTTTTTTCTTTCAATATTTTTCTAGCATAGATCTCTTTATTGTTAGAGCCCTAGGTAGGCCTGAACAGACARCAGTTTCCTTATCCTGACAGAAACACTGATATTTCATGAAGTGTTTTTACTCCTGAAATCTCTATCTCTTCTCATGATGACTCTTAAGAAATCTCAGTTCAAAGAGTCTTCTAGTCCTTAAATTATTATATCAGCTTTTCTAATGGGTGTTCCAATAAGTACATGCTGGTAAATTCCTGCAGGTTATCCAGGTGAGAGCTTAACAAATTAGCTTAATTAATTTTTTGTTACAATTGAAATATAATGAATTTTTAGGATGTCTTCTTTTTATTTAAAAAAAAATCTTATATAAATCACTGAGTAGTTTAACCATTAATCAGGAAAAAAAACCCCAMCATACATTACCAAATATTTTTAATGTCTTTTTTTTTTTCATTTGAGATGTTGTTGTATTTCAAGAACTACTTCCCTTTTAGGGCATCTTTACAATTTGCAAAAACTAAATTAAATTCTGATTTATTAAATGGAAATTGAGAACTAGTGRAAGATAGTAAGTCAGTGCTTTAGGATCCGGTTCAGCTTAGAGCAGAGACCAGGCCGCAGGAGTTTATGAGTGTATCTCACAAACCCCATATGTGACACAGGCTTTTTCTTTTTCTGCCACTCAGATTCTGTGCCCACTCTCATCTTGATCAGCCTTTTTTTCCTGTTCAGCGAAGAGCAAAGGACCAGACGTAACATCCTCTAAAATGGTTTTAGTCTGTTCTTTCAGACCAGACAACTGTATTTTTCAGCATCCACAGGGAAGTAGCTTTTAAATTAGGGATTGTTTAATTCTTTTTCTTACAATTTTTTGAAGGARTGCCCTGCAGCTAGTCCTACCTGTTGTTCTGTGTTGAAACTGGTGTCTGAGAATGTCTTCCAGATGTATGTGACACCTCTTTTAGATTACTAAATGAGCAGTTTCAGTCCATAAAGAGGACCAAGGATTTTGTTTACATCTCTGCAACAGATAAACAGGATRTTTTCTGCAAAAGTGAAAGGGGAAATAACAGGAGTAGATTTTGGAATATGACAAGATTTACTTCAAAGCCGAGTGCTTAGTGCTTTAAAAAATACATAACTCATTCACCTTTTTCAGCTTTKTTTTCTACACCTGGCTTTAAGCCTGGTCCTTTTAATCTTGCAAAAGCTAATGGCCATTGAGAGGCAGGAACTTTCTTGCTTCTTGAGTTCAGCTGCTTTCCCCCCACCACCTGTTTTTCCAGTATCAGCAGTCACAAGGCTGCACCCTGATCTGGGTAGCAGCAGATCCAGCTGAGAGAGAATTTCCACTTTTGCTAGCACAAGGGGAARCCATAGGAGTCCATGGTTTGGGAGATGAGGAAAGGATAACGGTCCRTTTTGGATTTTTTGCTAGGTAAAGAGGCATAATAGTTTTAATGGATGTCTTTTTAATGGTATATTTATTTTGAAAGCATGTTAATTCAATACAGTCAGTGCTTGACACTAGCTACTTCCTTCATGTAATTCTTTTCACTTTGGTTGTTTTTTTGGTTTTTTTTTTTTTTTTTTCTGTTTCTGCAGCCTTTGGTGGAAATCTCATGCTTCCTCTCTATCAAGAAAGAAAATTCAGTCTGCATTCTTTAGAAATTTTGGTACCACCTGTAATGTAATTTCCTTTCAATGGCAAACGAGCCCAGTATGTTCTTCCTTTCACTTCCCTCCTTACCCCAAACACATCTTAGCATTGAATTACTCRAGGGATTATTGCATTTCTTGAGCCTTTAAGTTCTTCTGTGTATGATAGCCATTAGATTACCATCAGCAGCAGTAATATTCAACCCAATGCGTTCTTTCTATGTCTTATTGTCTAAATTAATTACATTCCATTGACTGTGTACATAATTGGCTAAGAAAGTATCTTGTGATCCTGGCCTGRAAAATGTTTATATTTTAATAATGTGTTTTTATTTGGGGCTTTTTGCACTCCTTAGCTTTTTTCTTGAACCAAAGTAGTCAAAAAGTAGGTTGATGGGGTCAGCAAGCACATTGTTATTGTTGCTCTTATTTTTTCATTATGTCAGTACAACTWATCAGTCCTTAAGTTTTGATCTGACTTATAAATGCTTCTGCAGACAAAAGCTCTGGTAGGYCCAGCTGTTCCCTGTCTCATATCAGTCTCACACAGCTAGCAAGTGAGAAATATTTGATGYTGGTGTTTGTATATAGTGCAGCTTCATAATAAATACTTTTAATCAACTTTAAACTAGAGAACTTTTCTTCCTTTATCTGATTTTATTAATTTGGAGTGCAAAATGTGGGCACACCTCTGTATACAGATCCAGTGTGCCGTTTACCTGTATGTAAGTCCAGTATTTAAATACAATCCTCTACGTGTCTATCAGTAGTGGAASTATTACTACAAAGACTGGATAAGCAATCAAGTCCAGATGCTTCTCTCTCTGTCTTTAAATCATCTTAAATTGCGACCAGCAGGAGRATCAACAGCGGTGCTCGTATAGACAAGTAAGCATATGGCAGATGTTAGGACATCMCTGTCTTAAAATACCATGGACACAAAAAATTGTTTCAAAGGCAGAGAAGTAGAATGAGCGGTGTATCTAAACAATGCTTTTATTTCTGTATGTCTTGCAGTGATTTTTATTTTCTTTCAGATGGGAGTTTTTACCTTTGAAGCTATTCCCTTCTTTCTCTTTTATTCTCAGTAATATTTTGGTTTAAAAAATCCAAAAAGACATTTCACTAAATCCGTGTGAATTTGCACAGACCATTTACAAATACAGACAAATGTTTCTTCATTGTATTGCAGCAATACATGGCTTTTTATCTTCCTGTACCCCTTTTGAAAAAATATAGCCTAAGGGCCTTAGACCCCCTAAACAGACCTGAAGATGATCAAAGTGGGGTTTTTATCCTGACAGGGTGGAGAAATTACAACATAGCCCAGTGTTAGAAAATAGGGACAAGGAGATMAGTTCCTCCCCTGTGCCCATGCCTGAACTACCTAAGTAGGAAGGTAGTATGAGAACGCAGGTTCATTTTCTGTCTCATGCAGGCTCACAGTTCTCTGATGTTAGAATAATGAGATTTCTGTAAATCTTGATTTCCTGGTAGRAAAGATGCTACATACTGGTAAATGTTGCTTCTTTCTTTATTTACCTCTGATTCCCTCCTCGCATCCCCAGAAAGGAGCATTTGGACCCTTACCTATTSCATTTCTGTCCTTGAGCAGTCAAGGGAGAGATGTGTCTTTAGACACTGGAGTTCCTGGGGAAGAGAGGGAGTGACAAAGGGCACTCTTGTAGTGCAAAGCCAGGAGTGTCAGAAACCTGAATACYTTGGGAATTCTGTAAGTTTTGAAGGCTGGTGTTTGTAGGCAGGCATCCAGATGCAGTTTGGCATGCTCGATGTTTTTACAAACAGTGATATTGCACAAATGCATGAAAACTACAACTCAGCAGGATGTTGTGATGGGCATTGTACAGACATAATATATGAATGAGTCTAAAATTGTTGCAGTGAAAGTGACAAGAAAGAAAAAGAGAGGTCAGTGCAGAAATTGGGTGTTTGTGTAACCCATACCCCAAGCTGTAACACACAGAGCAGCACAGCTGAAACCCTGCTGCTTTCCCTGCTTGTTTAAAGAGCTGGTGATTTCTGGTTCTCCAAGAGGGCTGTAAGCTGGAGTGGTTACTGTGAAACTTGGAACTATCTACAGAACTGATTGACTTGGAAGTATCATTGTAGGGTTCTGTYTCAAAATAATGACATTATACATTCATTTGAATATAATACAATGCTTAAACTGTATTTGATGCTCATTGTATTAGTTGTGGTCCAGCTTTAACAGTTGTTTCTGTTTGCTGCTACATTTTACTAAAATATTTTGTTCAATATCTTATCTGTCCAGCGATGCTATCTTTCTGTATTTCAAATCCTCTGAGTAGCAGCTTGTTAGCAACTTCATAATCTCGATGATCTTGAAGAAAATTTGTCCTGATCCATGAGATAATAATTTAAGGATCTCTGCCAAGTTATTTGACAGACTTCTTCTGAATATAGATTTTTAATAGTGAACCAACTTTTGTTGTAACTATGGTATATCTATAGACTGCAGAAAAAAAAAAAAGACAAATGTCCTCAGAAAAGTCTGCTATTTTAATTTGTTTAGTCACTGCTCCTCCAGTCTTGCCTAGTGAAAGCTTTTTCTTTGAATCCTGTCAAACTTCCTTTAGTGTTGCTGTTTATGGGAATTAGACATGATGTGAAAACTATTTCTAATAAGAAAGTGTGAGGTCTTTTCTATAGTTATCTTTCAAAAGCAACTACTCTTCTAAGTGCATGAGGAAGTTGCAGAAATGTGGGAAGCCAGAAGAAGGACTCATGCCTCAGGGAGGATATCATTTGGAAGTAAACAAAATAGTGGTATGTTTCACCTGCTGGAAGATAGARGTATTATTGTGTGTGTTTTCTAATGAGAAAAAAAAAGAGGTTMATTTAGTATTTAATATCTTCAAGTCTTTATGAATTTGTATCAATGATTTCAAAAAGTAACTGCAGTAATAGGGTGTAGAGGTGTTATCCCTGAGTGTCATTCTGTCACCTCATGAGAACAATCCTATATRTGTATTATGTATAAAATATTTGAATATCATCTTGTCAAACAAATAGAAATTAAGATTTCAAGATTACTTGTTTTGTGTGTGCAGAACTTGTAGAGCAGATTTTAAAATAAGCTTTAGTGAGGGATACTTAAAGAAGTGTACCCAAATTATAATTTTTTTTTCATTCAATGGCTCTATTTCCAGTTATCATTTCTTTGAGATTGAATATAGGCTAGAATATTTTTCGTAGCTCTCAGCTGAGGAAAATGTTCAAAATACCTATAWTCATGGAACCAATATCTCCCTAAAAGGTCATCAGAGTCTTTCTGAAGTTACACAAGTCCTTAACCAAAAATCACCTTTTGTCTCCCCACAAAATTTGCCAGTAGTTATTTGTATCGATTGAGTTGCTTAGATCTCAGTTATGTTTACAACAAGCCAAACATAACAACATGGTTATCCTGCGTGTATGTGTACTACACAGAAACAAAGAAGCATGAAAGTGTCATAATGTACACATACAAATACAAACATCACTAATAGCTGTGCTTCAAACACAGCGTCAAATAAGCATCAAAGCCCTCAGWATATCAACATTGTCCCCAGAAACCACTCTCAGTGACTTAAAATCACTGGGAATCTCTGCATCAGCCTGTAGAAATTCATCAGRTTTGGTAGAATCCAAAGTTTTGCTTTCCTCCCCTGAAATGCTGCCGACTTCACCAGATATGAGGGCAAGATAAAGCAAACTGAAAACACTTTCATCCTTGTGAGGGTTTCCTCTCCATTGTCATTGCTCTAGTTAAATAGTGAAACATAGTACTTTCCTTTCAGAGTGTCAAAGTCTGGGTCATCTAGACACAATTCTACTACTGCTACTATTATTTACTGCCATTCTACATAATTCTTGTGTCTGGGGAGATTTCATCACTATTGCAGATAGCAGGAGCTCTGTTTGCACGTTTGGTGGAGCAGCCTCCTTTTTAACACATGCCTTGTTAGAACTGAACTGTGGCTTCCTCTCGGGAGATGTCATCTAAAAGTACCTGCATGTTAATCATGAAGGAAGTCCTTGCTTTGTGCTTTCATGGTACAAAATGAAGGTTTCTCAGAACTACATTCAGTTTGGAAAGTAATGAAATGGGTAAAAATATGCTGCTCATGTTGAAAGCTATTATGGCGTATTTTGACACCTACACCTTACCTAKGAAAACTCATTAAATCTTTCACAACAACAGTGCAATATGAAGAAACTGAGGCAAATTTTCTGCAAATACAAGCATGATTTTATGATTGTATGATCTTTATTCTAGGAGTCAGCTTAATATTTTACTGTTCATATACATACGAGTCTATGAAGTAGAGGTATTTTAATACATGCCCTTTCAGCAATATTGAATTTGGGTTTTTTTCAAATTTTAAAACCRTCTTTTTGGTGTTACTTTGGCTTGAAGACAAAGCAGAAGGGCTTCCTGAGAGCAAAAGGGCTTTCTGAGAATGGAGGTTCTATTACCCACAATGTTCTGTTCCTTAATTTCAGCAAATGATGAAGCTGATTATTTGTGTTCAGAGAACAGATGTAAATGGCTATGTTTTGAGCTACTCTAGAGATAGAACATTAAATTTAAAGAGAAATTCAGTTTAAGTGTATGAATATGAAAACTGACTCTCAACCAGATTACTATTTCTGTGGAAATAAAAAAAAGTAAAAAGAAATTGAYAGCACATAACCAGACTTCAGAATACATGGGATTGTTTAACAGTTTCTTCTGCAGGAGAAATATAATTTTTAGCTAAGACACAAGCCTTCAGGCTATTTTTTTTTAAATTAGTGTACCAGAAAGGAAAAAAAAAAAAAAAAAAAAGTAATTTGTGATATATCAAATAGCTGAACAGAAACTTTACATGGCATTGAGCTAACAGGAAGACGTTTCTGGTCAAAGCAAATGTAGTCTCTTGATTATTCAAAAGTTCCACTTTGCATAGAATAAGTCATTATGGAACCAGGACTTAAGCCTCTTACTTGTAACCATGAGTTTGCTGCCATAGCCAGCTGTGGATATGTCAGGAGCAGAGTTAATAGCAGAGAGAAAAGAGACARCTTCCATAAAAACCCTGTACAATCTCCTATTGTGGTAATGACAATTTTGCATAAACTGTAAATTCCTGCTTCCCTACTGGTCATTTTTTCTAACCCATATATTTCTTCCCCATGTATAAACCACTGCCATAACAGTAGGAAAGAATGCTGATGCTGAAGTTGTTTGAATGGAAAATAAAGGAAAAATCCACTAATTATATGCCATCAATGATTACTTTTATATGCAGAAATCTTTCCATCTGTCTGAAGGTACTCTATTTTATTGACTTGTATCCTGTATCACACATCTCTCTGTTCATTAAACTCAGGCATARTTGCAGTGGAATTTAATACAGCAGTACCTATTGTATAATCCTCACCATTTAGTTAATTTATAGTAATTTATAATTAGTATTATCCCAACTAATGTCAACCAGACAGAATAATGATATTTTTACAATATTAAAAAGTTGTAAAGTTATTCAGTCTAAGAAAGTTACTCAGTCTAAGAACCTCATTTGCCAAATATCCAATCGTTCCTTTCCTGCTCTGCTCAATCTGCGGGTTCACCTCTTCCATGAAGGTAGGAATAAGGATAGGATTTTGAAAGGAAATCCGAACGCAGTGTGCAGCACTGTGAGCAGCTGTACTGAATCCAGGAGRTCTTGGGTTTTGGTGGAACCAAAAAGACTACAGCTCTGAAGACCATAAATAATCCAACCGCTCACTAGAACTGTTTCACTTTGTACACTCCATTTGCTGGGTTGTGTTAGAGCAGGAAAAGTGTTTCAGTCAGTATGCTAAAATACAAAACCTGACATTTCTTTATGACTTAGATGGGAATTATCTTTGTTCTTCTGAATGATTCCTGGGTATATAAAAAAATGAATTAGGTATGAAATCTGGGATCATCAAAATAAGGCAGCAAGCAGTTGATATGCAGTAAAACATAATGTTAGGAAGAAGCTGAGACAAGAATCAGGAAAGACAAAGCTTGGAATACAAATGAAAGATCTGAGTAGCTTTTTTGTCTCCATGATGGGTATACCAGGAAGAAGTTCCAAGGAAAGCAAGGCAATAAAATGTTTCTAAAGTCTTTTTTCTAAGCTTCATTGGTTCTTTATTCTAAAAATTCTTGCTTCCCCTCCTGTCCCTATTATTTTACCCAAAACCTAGTGATGATTTAATTTCCCACAGAAATAATTACAGGTTTTAGAGAAGGTTAGGGCATGTTTTAGAAATTACTAGCACAGAAATCTTGCTGATTTTGTTCCT